>NW_013541630.1:223754-377923 GCF_000499545.2 Eimeria tenella
GTTGCTGCTGCTGCCTTTGCGACTACTGCCTTTTCTGCTGCTGCCTTCGCTGCTGCTGCTGCTACTTGCTGCTACAGTTGCTCGACTGCTTGCTTGCCCGTTGCTCAGGCTAGCGCCTCCCCCATCTTCTTCCGGCTGATCCTCTTCGGAGCTTCTGCTCGCTCTAGTGCTGCTGCCGCAGCCGCCGCTGCAATTACATTTGTGTTGCGCAGTTGCTGTTGCTGCTACTGCTGCTGCTGCTGGTGTCACTCTTGCTGCTGTCGCCGCGGCCCCACATGTGGGAGGGAGGAGCAGCCTAAGGTACCTTCCTGTTACATTAAACAGTAAGCAGAGTTTTTTTGCAATAAAAAATATATTTGTGCCTTGCGAAACAATGTAACTTCGCCTTGGGGAGCGGGAGCGTGTGGGGCCCCCGAGGGTACTGTTGGGGCCCCCGAGGGCCCCGTTGCAACTGCAGCAGTTTGCTCTAGCTGCGTGTTTAATCGCTTGATGCAGCAGCAACAGCTTAGAGACTTGCTGCTGCAGTAGCAGTGCAGCTATTTACCTTCAGTCCTATCTAATGCAGCCACAGCAACACCTGTAGAGCTGTGTTGCAGCAGCAGAGGCAGCAGCAAGAGCGCTGTAGAGCGGAGCAACGGAGGCAGCAATGCCATAGACAGCAGCAGCAGCAGCTGAGCCGACTGAATGCTGCAGACGGTGCAGCAGCCGCAGCAGCAGGAGTGGAAACATCTCTGGGACGAACGACTGCATGCAGCAAAGCCTGCAGCTCTACTGGCTGAAACAGCAGCATCAATACTGAAGCAGAAGCGCCTGCAGCAGCAGCCACGGAAGCAGAAACAAAAGCAACTGCATTTACTGCCGCAAAAGGGCAGCTAATAGCAGGACCAGCGACAGCACTAGGAATAGCAGCAGCAGCTGCTGCTGCAAGCAACAAGCAAGCATGGGAGGCGATTTCATAATTGGCTGCGTGGGTAAACCCTCAGCAGGTCCGTCGAGGCAACTAGGGCCAGCGGCTCAGGCTGTAGGGCTGTGGGTACTAGGGTTTGTGGGCTAGGGTTTAGGGTTTAAGGCTTAGGGTTTAGGATTTCCTGAGGCCTGCACACAACTACAGCGCCTACGCACGTCTGAGCAGTCTCTGCTAAGTGCATCTGTCGCTAACTCGAATGAAGACTCTCTCCCGGCTCCAGACTTTAGGGATTAGGGTTTAGGGTTTAGGGTTTAGGGTCTAGGGTTTGTGCAGGCAAGAGCACGTTTTTCAACGCAGCCACAGAGGGCTCAACAGCCAAAGTGGGCAGTTACCCCTTCACTACAATAACTCCGAATGAAGGCATCGGCTACTACATCACAGACTGCCCCTGCAAAAAGTGAGTTGTTGTTGCTGTTGCTGTTGCTGCTGGGTGCTGCTGCTGTTACGGCTCTGGGTACTCTTGTAGCTGCAGCAACCGTTCCTGCTGCTGCTGCTGTTATTGCTTCCCGCATTATCGCTGCTTTTGTAGCTGTTGCTGCTAGATTTAGTTTTCACAGCGGTGTCAATTTTCCTGCCGTTGCTGTTGCCGCTGATGCCCATGTTGGTGCTAGCGTCACTGTTGCTGTTGCTGCTAATGGTCCTGTTGCAGCTGCCGTTGCTGCTGCTGCTGCGGGTGGCGAGAACTACGTTACTGCTGCTGTTGAAACTTTGCAGCGTCTGTTTGCGGCACTGGCAACTTCATCGCAGCCACTGCTTCCCAGCGAGCAGCTGCAGCGCTGCTGCCACTGTGCTGCTGCCGCTGCTGCTGCTGCTGCTGCTGCTGTTGCAGGTACGGCGTGGGCTGCAGTCCCCGCTACGGCCGCTGCGTCTCGGGGCGCCGCTCTGTGCCCATACGGCTGCTGGACGTGGCCGGCCTTATCCCCGGGGCCAGCGAAGGCCGGGGCCTGGGCTGCAAGTTCCTTGACGATTTGCGGGTGGCGGATGTGCTGCTGCACATAATAGACGTCTCGGGCACCACCAATGAAAAGGCACGGATCTGCTGCTGCTGCTGCTGCTGCTGCAGCGGCTTCTGTCGGTCACCAGGCGGAGCTGCAAAGGCTGCTGGGTCGACGCCGCGGCGGCTGCTGCTGCTGCTGCTTTGTTGCTGAGATGCTGCTGCATGGGCTTGTGACGCTCGTGCTGCTCTGGCTGCTGTTGGCGACTGTTGCTGTGGGAGACGCGTTGCTGTTGCTTCTGCTGCTGCGCCGCTGCGGCTGCTGCGGCTGCTGCTGCTGCTTCAGGGAGAAACCACGACGGGCTACGACCCCAGCGCAGACCACGAGTGGCTGCTGAGCGAAGTGGAACTCTGGATCTTCAAGAACATTTGGGGAAAATGGACATCTGTGGCTCGCAGGCACGCGGCAACGAACAGGTGACCCGCTGCTGCTGCTGCTGCTGCTGCCACTGCTGTTGCTGTTGCTGTTGCTGCTGTGGCGTTTGGGGCTGCCCAGCCTTCGCTCAAGTAGATGCTCAGGCGATACGTCAAGACGCTGCGAGAGTTGTTGTTGCTGCTGCTCATCGTGATGCTGCCGCTCTCGTTGCTGGACCTCCTATTGCTGCTGTTGCTGCTGTCGCTGATGCCGTAGATCACCGCGATCTGCAACAGCAGCAGCATCCCTAGCAGCGCAAGCGCCCTGTGGCTTGCCTGCACGTGCTGCAGTGCTCTGTATCCATCCTGGTCATTCCCTACTACTGCTGCTGCTATGCTGCTATTGCTGCTGCTGTTGTTGCTGTTGCAGCTCTCTGCTGGACACCTTTTCGGCACAGTTCAGCGGCTATGGCGCCCCCCAGACGCTTGTGGCTGCGGCGCTTCAGGAGTTGCACCGCAGCAGGAGGTCGCGCAGTCAGGCCCTGCAGGAAGCAGCAGCTCCAGCAGCAGCGGCAGCAGCAGCAGCAGGAGTCTCTGCGGGAGCAGCGGTAGCACGAGGAACAGATGACGCTTCACTTCTGCCTGAAGACCTCACCAAGTGGGCTTCTGAAGACGTCATGGAGCTGGTATGTTAAACTAGAACGCTAAACTGGAAGCTGCAGTAATGGATTTTAAAAGACTCTAGAGCTTAAGAGTTGGTTTCTGACTAAGACTTTAGAACTTAAAATAATTGGTTCTAAGTCTACGGGCTTGTCTTTGCCTGGTGCCTGCAGGTGAAGACTTTTGTGAAGATTCGATTTCCTTTTGTTTTGGTCCTCAACAAATGCGACGCCGTGAGGCAGCCACTGGATCGGGATCGGGATGGGAACAGGTTGTGGGGCGTGGGGATCGGCATCGTGGCGATGTGGGGTCAGTAGAGTACATACTGGGGTCAGGATGAAGTCTTTGGGGGTGATCGGGCTGCTGCTTTTTTTTGAAGCTGGGATCGGGATCGATGTTCGGTGACGAGGATCGGGATGGGGATCGCATGTGTGGGGCGTGCGCAGGGGGGCGATGTGGACAAAAACGTCTTGCGACTGTCTAGCAAGTTTCGGGACAGCCCTCTCGTGTTGACAAGTGCTCTCGCAGAGTGTTTTCTGCAGAAACTCCAGCAGCAGGTGAGGCCGAGTCAAGCACTACAACAGCTGCACGGCAGCAGGTGCCCTGTGCAGCAGCTGCAGCAGCAGCATCAACACCCGGCGAAAGAGCAGAGGCAGCAGCACGCATGCAGCTCTCCCGAAATGGCCAATGGAATACAGTGCTTCAGTGTTTGGCTTCAGGCCCTAAGGTTTTGTTTCTAGGACTTCTTAGGATTTTGCTGCGCAGATGGCAGCATGTCTGGAAACCTTTAATCACAAGCCTTTGGCCCCCCGCTCTCACCAGTTGCAATCAGAGCACTTGTTCTGGATGGCATATGAAATGGGATCTTTTGTGATGGGCTCTTCACGGGTTTCGACTTTGTATATTCTTGATAGTTTCAAGTCAGGGCTGAGTTTTAAGGGCTAAAGGTTTAAGGCTTATGGCTGTGTGTAGAAAATGATAGCATACGACCCGTGCAGCGGCACGGCGTACTGCAGCGAGGACTTGCGGGGCCCGGGAAGCAGCCGCCTGAAGGAGGAGCAGCAGCAGCTAATTAAAAGCCTGAAGCCAATCGACCCTAAGGCGTTCCACAGACTGGAGAAAGTTAGGGATCTCATGCTCTTCAGACACGGAGGGACGGGGGTGGCAGAGGTCTGCTGCTGTTGGTGCTGCTGGCGATGCCGGTGCTTATGCTGTTGGTGCTGCTGGCGATGCCGGTGCTTATGCTGTTGGTGCTGCTTTTGGCTGGTGATGGCGCTGGAAGCGATGACACTGCCACTGCTGCTATTTAGCTGCTGTAGAAGCAGGTGCTGCTGTCGCTGCTTCTTGTCCTGCGGGCACTCGTTTTGCTGCCCCAGCTGATTGTGAGACTACTACTGATGATATTGCTTCTACTGTTGCTGCTACTGCGTTGGCTGTAGCTGGTGCTGCTGGAACTTGACTTTTGCCTACCTTTGCGCCTTCCCTTTGTTTTCAGGCCTTGCGAGTTGCTGTAGAGGTCCTAGGGCAGCGAATGGCGGTGTATCCGGTGAAGACGTTGCAGCTGTCCGCCGTGGACAAGAAGGGAAGGGGGCCGTTTGTGGAGTGTATGCTGGTTAAGAAGGGAACCACGTAGGCGCTAGTATAATGTTTTCTTTTCATATTCTTCCGTATTTTTGTGTACTCCGTCTTCTGCTTTTACTCAATCTGCGTCGTCGGTTTAGGCACAAACCTACATGAACACGCATGCGATATGCGTTTCCATATAGACATGTCCCCGGTAGTATCCACGTTACATGTGCACGTGCATACTGAAGTGCTTATAAGGCTTTACATAGCTAATTTTACAGATGCAATTGAGCCTATGGCGACATTAGCGCGTGTAGGTCAGGGCTCCCGCCCAGGTACAATTGCGTACAGAGGCAGACACAAAAGACTTTTCACACAAATCCGCAAACGCGAATGCATGCGAACTTGCAACGCTAAGCATACAGCAGCATTTAGTGCATGAGTATACGCGTGGCGCTTGCGTGCTTTCGATATTTGTGGCGAACGCGCTTCGCCGCCATTTTTTGTTTCTGCTGCATCCCTGTCGCAGCGCTGGTGCTTTCCTTCATCTCTCTGCGTTAGATTTTGGGTTTGTTTGCCTGCCTATGAAAGCACTTTTATGTTTTTGAATTCATACTTTTGTGTCAACTTCAGCGTCGGCGAGCTCGCTCATTTGTTGCACCCGGCGATTGCCCGCAATTTCCTCTTCGCCGAATTGCCGGACGGCCGACGCGTTGGTGAGAACGAAGTGATGACTCCTGAGAGCAGTATAATTCGCATTACAACAGACAAAGGTGCGCAATGATCACAGTTAGCCACTCGGCTAGTCACGCACCTGGCCTTGAGGACCGCGCAGGTGGTGGGACCTCAAAGCAATTAGCTGCGCTCACTTATCGTAGCTACTCAGGTAGCTCTGTTAGCTGGCGCTACGGGAGCTGTAGGGTCGCTTAGCAAGCGGCGGATGACTGAACAGGTCAACCGTAGCCTACCTCGATTTAGGAGAAACATTATAGCTGACTGCAGCTAGAGGCGAGCCAGCTGCCGCTTGCCCTCGATACTAGAACCAAAAATGTCTAATTTGTGTTTCAAGCGTGTCAGGAAACACATCTAGTCCCAGCATAGAAAGACAAACAGAGGAAAATGCAAGTAGCCTCCAGCTTAGGGATTTGCCGTGCAGTTTGTTGCAACTTCGTCACTTTCGCTTTTTCCACTCTGCCTTTTGCTGATATTGCGGGAGAGACGAGAATGGCCCTGCTCTGAGTTTAGTGATAAACTCGCACTAGGCTTCGTGCATGCTTATGCAGCATGTGCCAAGGCATGAGCACTATAGTTCACCTCTAGCGGGCCTGAAGGCCCGAAAAACTTGGAATTTGCTGTGGCTAGCGCCGCAGCGGGTCTTCCACGGCGGTCCTAGTTGATACCATAACAGTGCCTTTGAGGAAGCTGCCAGCAGTACCTGCCTCTTCGGAGAGGCCAGTTCACTGCCGGAAACAGCTGGTGTTGACGAACAGGTCCAGTTGAGTGACGGTGGCTGTTATTAATATGTTCATTGGGGCATTCTCATGGGGGAAAACTGGGTAAATTCCGCTCTATTGCCATGCATGGCCCTCTAACGACAAGTTAAGGATGAATGCACTCTTCAGAAAACGAGGCCAGATTCTTGAAAGTAGGAGCTTTCACTGCACTCTAGTAAATTGTGGACTTCATACATGGGGGCAGCCTTCTGATGCACTTACAAAACGCAGACACGGCATTCGAAGAAAGTGTCGCAAGCTAGTCAGTTGCATAGCAGACTCCTTAAAAACATGCCTGAGGAACTCAGAGGGCAGTACTGTTGGACAGTCCTATCTATGGGTCTGGTACATGCCGTGGTTTGAGGGTGTTGCCCGTAGAAACGACTAAAAGTAAATTAGAGAGGGGTGCCTTCCAGCGGACGAGCCTCCCATTAAAGCCTAGAGATCACGGCTTGAAATATTGCAGACCAAAACGGCCAGGAAGTGATAATAGATGCTACAGAGAAGGTGACATATCGTCTGGACTAAGGAGCGACGGCTACATCGTGAAGCTCCAACTCGCCAGCATTTCTTCTATGCGAATTGGCGCCCCTATATAGGGGCCACTGAAGAGAGCGATTCTCCCCATAGTGTTGGCGGGCAAGCAGCTGAGGCGCGACGCCTGGGTGACCCTGCTGCTACTCCACCAGATTCACGATCAACCATTGCTCTCTCATAAGTCTCCGACGACGGCCAAAATTGCCTCTCAGTCATAGAGCAGTCTCTATACAGAGAGTAAGGCAACGGCGGGCGCTGGACGGCTTCACGTAGTGCGTTTTTAACTTTTTTCCTTTGTTGCCCGTGTTCGCACGTTCGCGTAATATCTGGTTTCAGTCTTTTCTCCTGGGTCAGCTCGCAACTAGTTTGTTCTGCATTCGTCTGAAACCTACGGGCGATGACCTGGGATGTGGAGCACTACACCGCAAGTTCTTGCTCCGCTACGAGCGAAAAGGTACATCGTTCTCACAAAAGCCACTCAGCTTACCCTCACTATAGTAAATAAATTCATTTCTGGCAGCTGCGCTATCTAGGTTTCGATTTGGCGCATTCGGGCCATTCGGGCCGATGTAACTGCGCTCTCAGAGGACCTCGCGAAAGCATGAGGAGTCAATATTTTCACTACTAAAAATAAAAGCCCAGATGTAAAAAAAAATGTTAAAATGCGCCTAGAAATGGCGAGAGCAAACAGCATCCATCCTCATTGTCCGTCAACTCCTGGGCCTTGTTCCAAGCTGCCGGCGTCCCCTTGTGCGTCCTCTTTCGGGGAACCTACGCGGCCCAAGTTTACAAATGAGTTGCAATATGAAAAAATGATAAAATTTACACGAATAATTAGAGAAATATTGCGTCTCACGCTATATGAAAAGGACCACCTGCATGTGGGGCGGTTTGGCTGCAGCTCTCCTTGTTGAGCCCCTGAAACTCCTCCGGGCTTGATGAAGCCAGATTCTCTCCAGATTGGGATATAGGATTTGCGCACATGGTGAAATGCGCTTTTACATGGCATAGTCCCCAGAGGACCTGCACGGCCTCAGGGGCCCGGGAGAGGGCGCGGAACAGCGCGGCGGCGTCCTTAGACCATGGGACATTCAACTGAGGCGGCGGCACCCTATAAGTCTGAGAGGGGCGCTAGTGGCCTCTACGATAAAGAGCATGGCCTGGGGACTGTGTGGAGGGGCGTGCCCTCCTCCGCCCCCACGACGCACACTGGTTGGCTCTCAGCAGACGAAGAGACACTCCAGTACACAACTCCTTCAGACGATACAAATATTCTTCACGGGAGCCCCCCAAGGGTCCCCAGTATAGTCTACCGGGGCCGCTTGTCGACGCCCTACTGGAGAGTGCCCAACGCGTGGCCTGTCGGCAGCCCCGAGTCAGTCACTGTCACCAACGAAACAGCGTTGCACAGTGGCCAGAAGGCTGGACCGGGGGCCTCCACTGAGCCTGTTAAGGGCAGCGGCAAGAGGCTGAAGGGCCTGCTGCTTCTGGGGATCATTTCTCTATGGGCGTTCCTGGCCGCCTCGTTGGCGAGGAACAGGCTGCTGCAGCGCGAGGACAGGAGCCGCCTCAAAGGCATGGAATTAGTGGAAGCAGCAGCAGGAGCAGAAGATGCAGCCCCCGCGTCACCAACAGCAGCGCCGCTCGAGGCGGAGGAGGCGTCTTCGCTGGGTCTGAAAACGCCCAAGGAGCACAGCAAACCTTCCAAAGCCAAGCCGAAGCTGAAGCTGGCCCTGCAGCCCGGAGTCGAGCCGGCCCCGTCAGGGCCCCTGCGAAAGTTCAAGGGGCTCCAAGGGGGCCCCCGAACCGCTTCTGGAGTCCCTGTTGCCCACGTGGGCCCCATGCCGCACGTCTCCAACTTGGTCACAGAGCCCCCCTCCACAGTGAGGCCAGAGGAATTCCCGCTGGATATAGCCTGTGACGCGTCTAGCCTTGACCACTACGAGAGAGAAGTGGGCAAAAACCTAGACAAGCTGGACAAGATCTGGCGCGGGGTGTCGGAGACCACCCGCATGGCTTTCTCGAGGCACTTCTTGCCAGTGGTCGAGCCTGGGGTGGTGCTGCCTGCCCCAGTGGCTCTGTTCCAGAGGCACGCGGAGGCCCTCAGTGCGATTCGCAGACCCAAGGATGCAGACAGTGCAGCGGAAAAGAAGATGTACGCCTTCAGGCTGCAGCTGCTGGACACTCTCTACACCGCAGCTGGCCGCCGCCTGCTGGCCCTTTCCGCCCTCGAGGCCTTTTGCAAAATGACGGGCGTGGGCTCCGAGCTGCTCGGCCTGGAGGCCGAGCCTCTGATCCGCGGGACCCGCAGCAGCTGGGGCGGCATCAGCAGCAGCAGCAGCAAGGCTGGGGAGGGCGCTGCGGGGGACGAGGCGCCCATCTCTTTCGAAGGATTCGTCAAGCTCCTTGCAGGCCGTCCCACCAGCATGATAGAGAGGGAACCCGAAAGCAAAACAAATGAGGGGCTCAGTGCTTCTGGGGCCGAGGCAGGGGAAACACCAGTGGTGCCGAAACACCTGGCAGTGCGCCTCGCAAACGTGCTGCGGCGCGAGGACCTTCTTGTTGCCCAGGAGCTGATGAACGTGAACATATTCCGGGCTTTGCTTGACAGGCTCGACGAGCGGCTGCTGAGCCAACAAGGAGGCAAAAGGGAGGCCTGGATTGTGCCCATGTCCCCAGGGCGCCGGCCGTTCCATACAGACTTGTTCAGCGACACGGTGTTGTCTTTCGACAAGTGGGCTAGGCAACAGGTGCTGCCCCCAGAGGTGGTGGGCAGCTGGAACGAGAGATGGACCGAGAGCGGGGTGCGGGCGCTGCTGCATTCGTTTGAACAAAAAGAGAGGGAACGGATAGAACAGAGACAAAGCATGAAACATGTGGCAGCGGGCCTCGATACCACCCCAGGCAACGTCGCGCCGCTCTACGACCTCTACACCCTGGCCATATCGCTCCTCTAATTGGTGCTGCGAGCCAGTAGTGTTTCTTGAGCAAAGTAAATTCGGCGCATTTACTTGAACTGGTTGCCCGTTTAGTGGGCTGAGACTGTGCTTGGCCGAGACGTTCCATAGACAACAGAAGGAAAGAAGAAAAGAATAACGAGAATTCGTGCATTGTTGCACGGAGCGCTTGTTCTTCCAGGTGTACGTGCTGCAGGCGCTTGCTAAGGATACTACTTGTTTGTTCCGTCTAGGTGCTTCGTATCCTTCTCGCTTCTTCAGGCGTGCGCCTAGCTCCGGTCTTTGGTACTTGCCGCAGTTGCAGGTCTGTGCTTTTATTACCACCCGCAGAACATGTTAATGAATGTGTTCGTATCTACACATGTATACTCATATGTGCTTAAACAAAGGTGCATGCTATGTCTAGGTATGTTTGCTTATATGTGTATGTGTATGCACGTATATACGACAAAAATGCATATAAACGTACATATATTCTTCGGGCAATGTGCAACATGTATATTTTTATGCATACGTATGTATGGACACACACTAGACACACGTAGCATACCTATATGTTTATGGTATTTCTAACGATGGCTTCAGTAAGTATAAGAATTGGTTGAATGCAATGTAGATGTTCAGATACGTAGAGAACAAACGCATGTGCACCTGTTGCGCTAGAAGCCAATGCTGCTTAAATGGGCAACGATCTAAGGGTTTCTTAGGCCTTCGCCCTTTTTATTTCCCCTTCCTTCCAGAAAAATAACTAGTTTCACTGCTTTATTGCTGTCTTCCCGTCCTTCTGTTGGTATTGTGCTCAGTGTCATTACTACTCTTCGTGTAGTGTTCGGTTCTTTCGGCAGCTGGGTTGACTGTTCATTTTTAGTCCACTTTTCTGAAATTTCATCAGCTGGCAACAGCGCCGAATATAATTTCCTGCTCAAACCTTTTCTAGATGTCCAACATGATCATTGCTCTCTGGTATTTGTTAGTGCTATTTATAGTTCTTGCAGCTCAATAGCTGCGTGGTTCTGCTGCCTCGCTTTTTAACGTGTCAAGATACACTGTGAAGGGGATGTCTAGTCAGGAGACCTCAGGAATTAGGCCACTGCAGCTGTCGGCTCAAGCCAGTTGCGGGTTTAGGTTCTGTGCAACACGTTTGTGTAGGGTCGGGTTGCGGCTTGGAACAACGTTAAGAGATTAAAAATTGGGGGTCGCCCAGCGCTAGTGCAGGTGCATTTTTGTGGATCTGCACCTTCCACTGATTTGCATTTTTGCTGAAACTTGTGAAGACGAAAAATGCTGAGAATTCAGGTGGCAGTAACAAGCACAAACACGATTTATTCTGAAGACACGGAAGAGGTGTTACTTGCTTTGTGTCGGCCAGTGCCACTACTTATATGGCGGCAAGTTTATTCAAACTACTCCTTGTTTCTGTACTTCTGGCTAACCGAATGACGCAAGTGCACAGAGTTCTACAGTGCATTTTTTCGTGTTTTCTGAATAACAGAAGCACGCAATTTCATAGAGTACAATGCTGCAGTCTGAAAACCTTCCTCTCACACATAAATTACTGGCGCCAGACTTGGTGACTTTTTTTCCCTTCATGACTGCCATCCCCATTTATACGTTGCAGTTTTACCGCGCAAGGCGAACCCAGTAGCAGGCAGCAAGTGAGTATGACATGAATGAGAAGCTCCAGGTGGGCGGCTTTCCTGGGCTAGTCAGCCGCGAGACAAACGCTGCTTTGCGCACCTACTCAGCAGAGAAGGGTTATTTAGACTTAGTAAGGAAACAGCATTTTCCCCTAAATATGGCGCGGAAAGATTGTTGCATATTAGAAGCCGACTTGTTTGACACAACCTTATGTTCAAACGCACGCCTGCAAACGCTTGGATGACTTAGTGTAGTCTAGAGTTGTCTGCAGTCACGTCCGGGCTACACCGTGAGGGTGGGGGTCGTCCAAAGGATACAAGAAGTACCTTTGGTGCTCATCATTTGGTCAGCTACAGAGTTAAAACATACGCCCGAGGCTTTCACCGCAGCGAATGGACGGCTGCTGCCACGCGCGTTACAGGTACGATTACACTCTGGAAAAGACGTTTCCAGCAGCCCCCTTTGATTAAAAAGCTGACCCGTGTTGGAGAGCGGATATGTTAAGAAATGGCATGATCGCAATGGGGACGTATGTATGACAGTGGCTGATTTCTCTTCTACATTGCACGCGGAACTCCAGCTTAGTGCGTAATTTGAAAGGCGCAGGCTCGATACCGTCTATTTCAACATACTCGCTGAATGTGATTCACTCACGGTGATGTATCACAAAGCAACTCTGTCACATCAGACAGCTGCTCGCACATCAAAACGAAATATGATAGCTGTAGCTGCAGCCGACGTGTAGTCTGCGTGTTCTTGAAGACTGCGTGTCATAACCAACAGTGCAGCTTCGTCACAAGACTAAAATGCTCAAATAACTCGAATCAAACGTTTTTCATCCTCCTATGAACAAGGGAGATAGTGCTCTGTGGCTATGAGCCACCTTGTACATAAACAAAGCTTTTTTTCAGTACGACCTTGTTGGGACGAGTGTATTGGTCGGGTGTGACGAGCGCGGACATCTGGAGAGTCGTACCGGACACCTTTATCTGGAGTGTCATATTAGCGGTGGTTGATCAGGAACAATTGCACGGAGTTGTGCATTTGATACACTTGCATTTTGCGAACAAGTACTGCGCCTCCTTTCATATTTTTGCGCCTGCAGCACACAACAGCGATCAATGCAACATTGTTTATAAAGCCCTTTCCGTAACAGTGAATGACGAGGCATGAAGCGTTTTTTTTGTGCACCTGACGCTCCAAAATCAATTGAAGAACGTTCACTTGTAAATGCGCACACTGCGGCACACTCGATTTTTTCGGACCAAATAAATCGCCATACACGGTGCAACAAAAAGCAGCATGAGGACACGTTAACCATCAGCATGGGAAGTGTAGGAGTCTCACTGGCGGGAGAAAATGCAGCACTTCCACACCTACGAGCTACCGACAGAATTCGTGTTTCCAACGACGTGGGGCAAGAACACTTCACGACGGCCTAAGCCACCTCGAGCCCTTTTTTCCGGCAGCTACTGTCTGCCAAGCTATTCGCCTAAAATCACCACGCGTCGTACGCGTCCACCGTTTTTGTGAAGGCAGGAGCACCCGTGTATGTTGCCGTATAGCACCTTACAGTGACATCGCAACGGGTCGATGCAGTAACGCAACGAGGGTAACACAAAAAGTTTAAGGCGAGTCCCAAACGTAAAATAAGCGCGCACAGCATGCATCCCAACGCATTCTTGCAGGTGCTTAGCAACCTTTTAAGGCTGCCTTTGGTGACGTTCACCTGGAAATGTGCGCGTGTAGGGCCACCCCAATGTTGTTTGACGAACTTCACCGCTGCATATAAATCACTGGCGCCGAACTGAATGAATGCATTTTTCTCCGTTCTGCGCAGTTGATATGCTCGTTTCAATAACAATCAGAAGAATATAGACAAAATGAGCAGGTCGTATTACACCTTAAGGAGCAAGGAGCTTGCCATTTCCTACTGCTGCAAGCACTATTCTTCACAATGTTTCCCACCGTAACAAGCTCCCTTGGTAAGAAGGCACCGCATGATCACTTTATTTACACACACAAACAGGAAACGCACGCCCATACATTTTCAGCCTGTTCTATACAAAGTAGAGAAATTTACCTATTTATAAGCACTATTTGAGTTAATATGAATATAAAAAAACATGGGCCTTGCATGCAGGGACCATCATAAATGTGCGAATAATGAAACGTATCTATTCACGTATCTCTGTTGTACGCTGGAAGTAATGCTGTAAATTGCGTGCGATAGCCGCAGCTTTTGCAGTGTATGCACCAAAGTAAGTAAATGACTGCGTGGGAGCTGCTGGCCTGCTACTTCAAAAAAAAGAAGCAGAGAATATGTAGTAATGAATTCACATCCAAACCTGAGAGAGCACAAAGGCATGAACATGATCTTACATTAGAACAATAGAGCCTTTAGGGGCCAGATGTGTCCATTTCAACAAAGTTGCCGTCAGCCTTACATCTGCGCAGAGAAGCATTCATGAGGCTCAATAGTACAAGTGAGTGGACGTTCGGGCTGGAATACACAAAAACAAGTAGTGCGCGCAGAATTATCTGCGCGAATATGTGCGAAAATATTTGTGCGAAAATATCTGCCTCTACTCACTAAATACTTTCGTCTGACAGAATAAGTCTAGTTCCCTATTTTTCCGTTCTCTGCCTACGTTGCTTTCTTTGAATTTCCCGCGGCCATTTGTCGTGTGCTATCCTCTATTTCTACCGCCGCAGGACTTTCCCTTGGCTTCCTCTCTGCCAAATTTTGTTTTATGCTATCCTTTACGTCTACCTTTTTCTTTTTTCTGTTGTCCCCTGCAGTTTTCAGATTGTCCGGGTGCATATTGGCCCTTCGTTGCATTCTCCCACACGTATGCCAACACTAAAGCAACAAAAGCTGTATCGAGTTGTACAGCAGATTTATTGACACATGCTACATAGGCTCGGTTCTTCCGAGCTAGCATGAAAGGATACAGATTTCTGCACAGGCGTCTGCTCAGGAGCATATGACAACCTGTAATGTTGTCGTATGTTCCTGAGCAGACACCTGTGCAGAAATCTGCCTTCGCCTATTGGATGCTTGTTCCCTCTCTGCTCCCATAAAAAGCAGCAGTGCCTCATCTGTTATTGTTGCAAACTTTTCACTAGTAATGAGTAGTGCAATGGAAAAGTTGTTGCACTGAACCAGCACTTCTCCGTAAGGCACCCTCAAAGCAACTTTAGTGCTATGAGAAAAAAATCATCTTGTTTTCTTTCGAACCCGTCTATTTCCTTCGCTTTGGCAAGATACTTCTCTGCTAGCTTATCTGCATTCTTGCGCACCAAGGCCTGCCTGTCTTCTAATTCACGTAGTGCAGACAGAGCGCCCTCTATGGTCCACTTCTCTTCCCACGCCTTTATCGTTTCCGGCGGCACGGGCCCCACTGCGTGCTTTTCAGCTTCCCGTAGAGCCTCTAGAAACAGTTCTACAGGAAAAGGAGCCTGACAGGAAGGCAGCGTAACCTCCGTGAGCCCTCTTTCTGCTGCAGCTGCTTCTGCTTCCGTTGCTGTTTTTTGAAACTTTCGGGTTCCCACAGTCGCGGCATCCATTGCATCGTAAAAAGAAGAAAAGATGTATCGTATCATTGTGTCTGCTTGGTTTCTTTGGACATCCTGTCCGATCATATGTCTGAGGCGCTCCGTGATGTCTGTAGGCAGACTGGTTGCTCCTGCAGTTTCTTCCATGTTCCTTAGTGTGTTATTGAGTCCACTGTAGACGGGCCCCAGGCTTGCAACAAATTCTTTGAAGGGCATAACACAAGGCTGCCTTCCGAGCTCGGTGGCATGCAGGGTGGGCGCGTGCAAAGTCAGGTCGCGCACCGGATAAGAACTTCCCTGTTTCAACCAAAGATCAAAGCTGAGCTCCAAGTAATCTAATCGCCGCATCATCGCTTCCACAATGCTGCTAGCCAACGCAAACTTCAGTGTGTAGTCCCTGCGATTCACGTATGAGTCCGTCTCACCGGGAGAGGGGAGTTCCAGCAGGGCTCCAATGTGTTCCATAATCACATCCGTGGGACCACGCCATGAACTCCGATCCGTTGCCTTAGGAAAGAAGGAAGCAGTGAAAGCAGAGTGGATATTGTGGTCGGCTTGGTTCCACCGATAGTGCAGTCGCTCCGTCTCCAGCTGCAGAGTTTCCTCTATTGTCAAGAGGTTCCCTGAGGTCACCTTCGCCGACCCCACACCGCCCGAACTTAATCGATGGCGTTGGGACTTGCGGATCCTTATGCTGCTGATGTTAAAACGTACAGCCATTGCCACCAAAGCAATGAGCAACGCGGTCACAAAGAGCAACCGGAAGCGTGACTTCGGCTGGCTACGGTGCGCTGTTAAGGATGTTCGAGTACTCATAGCGGCACTGTCTTCGACTAGTTCCCCATCCTCTGGATCTGCTGAGCCAGGGTACCTGAAGCTTGCTGATTTTTCAGTGTAAGCTATCTTTTCTTCATCGTTGAGAGTCAGGGTGCTGGCAGCAGCTGTAGCCGCTGCTGGATTTGCAACAAACATCGGCGCTGAAGCCACCAGGTCAAGCGATTATCAAGATTCATATGCAAATTTAATGATTCAAAACACATACATTCAGTAATCAAGAGGGCGTTTTCATTCAGCTACGCCAACAACAGCCCATCAAGTGTGCTCCCTTAGAGGCAGGGATCGATTCTGTCTCTTCACGTCGTAGGGAGGAGGGGATAAGGGCCCGGAAAAAAAACTGAAAATAAAATATCATACATTTATAAAGATATAATTTGCTCCAAAACAGGAAAAAACACCTCGGTGTCCCTTTTCTGCCGTGAAAGGTGGAGCAGCCTCTTGGCCAGCGGCGGCTGCAACCGGGGAAAAAACACACAGCTCCACGAGCAAGTGCTAAGCGTGTTCTTTCAGAATGTCTCAAAACAGCCAGAAAGTTCAATTTTAGCATTAAAATCACGTAAAATTATCTCTGTTTTCTTCTAGATGCACGATTCCCTGATTTCAAGGCCTTCCTATAGAATTGCCAGCGCACTTCGGCTGCACGTTGAGGAATCGCGCGATGTGAATTTAAAAGCGGTCTCTTGACGCTGAGCTAACCTAGCCCTGTATGCATATTATTCCCCCTTTTTCTAGGCTGTGTCGGTATTTGCTTTAACTTCAGTGTGCGTCGCAAGTGTTCTGGCTCGTTGATACACCGCCGCGAATTTCAAGGAGCAAACACTGATTGCCGTTTGGCCTTAAATTTCTCATGCCCTCCCATATGCGCTGTAATTTGTGCGTACTCTGCTCGTGTTGCTGTCTGCGAACCTTTTTGGTGTGGTTCGCGTCTCGCGCGTTCCATCTCCCTTGCGAGTCTTCTTCTACGAGTAATGCAGACTGCAGTTCTTGTTCCTGCTCTTTTGCTATGAAAGCTATGAGTTAGAGCACCTGTCTTGCGTTGCAAAGGCCTGCTGAAACACCTGCGGTTCTTCGCTCTTAGAACTCGCCCACTGCAATATCCTTGCCAGATAGGTATAGAGAAGAACGACAATTGCTTCAAGGCAGCTGAAAGTGTTGTAAAAACAGAAGCACTGTGAAGTGGGAAGGCAGATCTCCGACAGTGCCTAGATGCTGTACGTTCAAGAACAAACCTGACGGCCGTCCCGTGTGCACACAGCGGGGTTGGGCGCTTAGAACAGGGCTCAAGCCTACGTTGGTGACAGTTCGCAGACTCTTCTCCATCAAGACAAATAAGTGCTTTTAGGCCGATGGCACTTTCTCACTGTAGTGTTCCTTCTTCAACCAAAGCAGGGATAGTGTGCGAACCAGGCGAGGCTTAGTTTACTAAGTGTGAAACTGCCTTGAGTGCTTGAGCTTCTTCGTCAGAGGTCAAAAATGTCGTGACTCATCAGAATCGTGACGTGCACGTTGGCAGCCGTCAAGTCACAGAGTGCAAACACGTGGAAATCAAGGATTCCACTAACTAGGCCAAGCGAGGACCGGAATAACGGCTCCATAGATATTCAATAAGGATAAGCCACACTACCTCTCCCACAGCGCCAGGAAGTGGTATATCAGCTCCTAATGTTTTACAGCCAGTTAACTGACAAAAATGCTGAAGGGAAACGCTTGTTCGAAATGTCGAAGAAATTAGAGTCAACGCACGAGCCACACCACGCTCCCCAGAATCACAATGGCGCTGACCTTGTGAGAGTCACCCTGCGCCTCTTTGAGATCTTGCCCCGTACGGTTAGTAGGCGGCTGTCTACTGATTTACCGATATCTTGCGCATACTCCACTGACATCTGTACTAATGAATAAGGCTTAGGAATAAAATTAAGCTGCTGGTCTGTCAATTTGGCAGTGTAGCGCACTCACTCGGGAAGGCCAGCGATATATTTGGCGCTGATTCTCACAAAATTATTCACAGCAATCCAGTCATTTCTCAAAGCAAACCTGACACACAGAAAACGTTCAAAGTTTTGGTACCGAGCAAGTGGCAAGTGCTGTCCCTCAAAGAAGCGACGGTGGTTCTTTAAGAACCGAGCAGCAGTTAAAAGGAGATGGGAACTCCCACTGATTGCTTTGAGGTCGTTTTTCTCAAGCGTAAAGCCAAAAGATGCACGGAATAGAAGAACTTGTTTTGGTCGGTCCAGTGTGGCATTGTAGTTGCTACTACGCTAGGCAAGAAGGCGCGCTATCTGTCCAAGCTATTAGAATGGCGCAAGCAATACAAAAAGCTTAGCGGTTGATTGCCAAGTGCTCGCAAAACTCTTACAGAGCAAGAGTGCATTTAGCTAGAAATTCATGCCGCCAGAATACTAACTCGCTGAATCATTCTTCATCATCGCTTTTCAGTTAAGAGAGTCAATTTTTGTAGAGCTGAAAAGGGCAGCACAGACCGTGTCCATAAGAGTGGTTTGCGCAACAGCACAACGGGCACTTAGTTATATGTAACACTTTTAGTTTCTGGATAAGAACATGAATGCCCCTCTATATATCTTTCACTGTTCTCGTGAGAGGTAAAATTCTTGATATGTGATGCAAAACTTTTAGTTTCTGAATAATAACATGAATGCCCCTCTAAATATCTTTCACTGTTCTCGTGAGAAGTGAAATTCTTGACATTAGACTGTAGGGCCTGCTGACACCCAGCCTATCTCTTGCGCTGTGGTCAATGGAGCTCTATACTTGTTGGTCGGCACCATTTGCTGGACGCTGGCTGTCCACTGTTTCACCCCTCCAGGATAGTTCTTCTCCATAAATTTGAGTCCATCTTTCATGATAGTCTGCCTCACAAAAAAGTTCAGCAGAGGCTCATTCTAATGAACGGTGCAAAGGTATAACTTCACCTGTTTTCGCGAAAGGAAGAGTGTTGAGTGTTGTTTTGCCTGCAAGCAGCACTGCTGCAATTCGTTTTTCGTGGTTTTTCCAAGTGCAGTTGAACATGTGGTCGTAATTGCTTCTAAGAAAACAAGCACACAGCCGAAGCTCCTCGGGGTAGGACTAGGAGTCTGGATTTAAGGATCGTTTGCCGTGAGAAGAAGACTCTAATTTTGGGTTTTAAGTGCATATTTGTTTTTTTTCCGTTTACTCGCGCTATCTTCATATGTGTCCATAAGAAAAGACCAATTAGTCTGCCAGTCCGATGCAGATTTTTTCTCCTTAATAAAGCGTTCCAATCGAACTCTGTCTTGCCGAGTCGTGTGCAGTTGCAGCGCCTTGTCTCTAAAATCTTCAAGCGCCATTTCCTGGCACGTACGTTTCATGTAAAGTGCAAAAGGGAACAAAAAAATTCCAAGCTAACACGTACGAAAGCTTGAAGATTTAGTGTTACGCCATCTTACGGGTTTTTCGGAAAACACAGCGAATTTGTGCCGTTACTATGGCTAGCAAATGTAGCTTCTCGTGCTCCCATACAAGACAACTTAGTTAGGAATTCGCCAGGGATTGGGTATATCCAAAGCAACTGGGTCCTCTTCAATAATTCGTGTTCGTTTGTGATTTACCGAATGTTCTGGTTTTGTTTGCTTCTGTCATGCGATATTTTATGCTGACCAAGCTGACTTTTCCTGTTTTTCATATCAGAATGTGCACTTGTTGTGTTTACTATGCACCTATTGTTGGGCTGTGTGACAATGGTTTTCGAAGCGCATTCTGGGGCTGCGTCTGTGTGTGCACCACGTGCATTCACAGGTAGCATGCCGCACCAAAAAGCCTGCTTCCCCTGAATTCACTCCTGTGGTACGATGTATTAAGCAGGAAAGTGGATGGCGCATGGAGTATTTCATTTAGCTATCCTGATCACGGGTGCAGCGAAGAGGACGGCTTAGCCCCTGCATGTGCTAGTGCTCCCCGTTTGCTTGGATGAAGCTCAAACAAGCAGGACTAACTGCTTTGCATTTGCAAAAAGAATTCGAAAAATTGTTTGACAACTGGGTTTATCGAATACCATCAGGTAAAAGTGGACTCCCATCGCTGCTGCAGTGCCGCTGCTAGCCCAAACTTGGCTTCTCAGCAAGGCGCGCATGACTACGCCGCCGTCACGCGCCGTGTTTTCGACTCATTGTAGCGCTTGATGCTTTAAACGCTTTCAGGTTGTTTCTCTCCGCTTCTAAGGACGGCGCTTATGCATCTTTGTAGTGCTGAGCACTATAATTCTTCGCATCTCCCCACATCTTTCTGGAGCACCGTGTGCAGCTGCTCGCATTTCCTATACTTTTCTTCCGCGCATCTTTGGTGCTCGTTGTGACAGTGCCGCGCTATTTTCTGTGTTGGTTCCAAGTGTTGTCCCTTCCACTGCTTTGTCGGGTTGGCGTTACCAGCACAGCTGGCGTCACCGTGCAGCGGAAACGTCCCACGGCGGTGGGCTGCATAACTGTTCTTTTCTGAGGTGCATTCTGTTGCCCGATTGACTTCGGCTCTCGTTGTTGCCGCCGCATATATTCCATATATGTCTCTGTTGCTTGTGTGCACTCAATGCTCGGGCTACTACATTTGTTCTGCTGACTAATCGGTGGCTGCTGCCGGAGTTGCGTTTACGGATGCATTGTGTTGATTGGATTAGCCGCTGCCACTGCCTTTGCTGCTGTTCTTGTGTCATATCGTTTTTGCGAGTAACATGGCAGCTGCTGTGAATTTTTATGCCGCCAATACCTTGTTCGCTGCGGCTGCTGCAGTGATTCCTGCCGTGGCATTTACGGCAGCTGGGGCACGAGCTGTGGGCGTCACGTTCGCTTTTGATGAGATCGTTGTTGCCGCATCTGTTTCTGCCGCTGAAACTGAAGTTGGGGTGACCTAGTTTACTGCTACTATGCTTGGCTAGGCTTCGTTGTTGAATCACAATTCCGCGCCGAAAACATATTTGCCTTAATACTAGGTTGAGTCTGCGTGTGCCCTTGTCGGCCATTTAGCACGTAAGAAGTGACTAAAATCCAGGTTACTGAACAAGTGAAAAAACATTGCCATGGATGGGCGGTAGAGTGAAGGACCAAAGCACGAGCAATATCCAGGGCAGCTGCTGTAAGGAGGTCCGGTTATTGACTTGAAGGGAGTCAGCTCCTCGGAGGAATTACTTATCACGCTGTATAGTACTAAGAAGGGACAAAACAATCATGCCCATTCATGCTCATTCGATGAAATTGGAGAGCCGAGCAGCTTGTCCTTGAGAGCTTTTGTGGTCAAACACTGCATGAAGGACTTTGTAGTACAGATCCGCATCCCTAGGCAAGCCAAATTTTTGCATGGAAGAAAATTTCCTCCTACCAATGGTGGCCTGCATTCACGTGACGAGAAGGACAAAAGGGCATATCGTGGAGCCAGTCAGGAGAATGTAAGAAACAAGCGGATTACATGCCCAAGAAAACGTCAAAGTACACTTTTTCGAAAGGAGACCAGCCCATGGTTCTGAAGGACCAGCTACGCTGTCATGCCCGATGTTATATCAAGGGCAATGATAAGCTAGCATCTTGCGACGCAGCTGTAGAGGGCTCACGGAAAAGTGGACAACCGTGAGTCATCGAACTAGTTTTTCGCAGGACCAACGGGTGGCAGCTGAAACAAAAAAGAGGACTTCTGGACGCTTCTGCCGTGGAGTCAAGCCTAGCTGATCTTCCGCTTCACTGCGTACACGCGTTCAATAGAAGATATGAGAGAAGCTCATACGACAAGTGCTAGCTCCCCAGGGCCTGTTACTGCAGGCTACTTAGTGTCTTGTTAGCGCATCACCCATCTAACTCTGAATAGCTACTGGACAAAAGCTGCTAAGCTGCCGAAGGTTCCGACCACGTAGGGATTAGCAGCAGTTTAGGCTTATCAGAGCCTGATGGTCAGTGTATAGGAGGCAACTGATTTCTCCTTGCCTGTGCTGAAGTCACTGCAATTGCTACCTACACGTACCAACTCTTTTGCAGATCAAAAGGCCCTGTAGCATGAATGTCACGTACGCGGCTACACTCCTCGTATAGCTTCATGCTGAGCCATTGTGAATATTTGCCGAATAAAAGGACACACACAATCTTTTCGATGAGGCTGACGGGGGTAAGGTTGCACTCAGCAGGAATTTGGCAGTACTTCAGTAAAACAGGGAAAGCTGGAATTGCTAACAACCCAAGGCTGGGATAACGCGTATCTGCCTTGTTTGCTGTTTTCACCCTCCGCTGGCCTAACGTATATCTGCCTTGTTTGCTGCTCTACATCCGTCGCACTAATGGCGTAAGCGAGAAACTTATGTGAGAAAGTACCCTACAGGCGGAAAGACCATCTGTGGGGGGCTTTGAGCAACGGGATCAATGAACTAAGTGACTCACGAGCACGAAACTGTTGGCTCCTAATTTATTGCCGCCCCACTGATCCACCTTCTTCAGCAAAATAACTCTCCAACGAAAGGTCGTTCCCAGAACGCCGCCTTCTGCTTTCCCACGATACAGTACAAGACGCACGATTCTACCATGCGCTAGTCTATAGTGTTGAGGTCCTGGGACCGGACTGAGTTGCTGTTCTTGGAAGCTGAACGGAGAGGCAACCAATCAATGAATCTTCCAATTCCTGGGAGCACGTAACGCACCCATAAATCAGTATCAGCCTGTGGTAAGTGAAATGCAGTTGTACCAGTGTAGCAAAGGGATGTTCTCTAAAGAAGGAGATCCGTCTCGGAGGAGGAATACGGGGGCATTTGTCACTGCTCGGCGCTGGAGAGCCTCTAGCGCCAGCTTTAGGCACATAGCAACTATGGTATGTTTGGTTGTGTATCAATTTTGAACTATGGTAAGTCGAGAAGGCTTATCACAGGCGGGAAGTGTCCGGTACTGAAGGCAGGGCGGTCACACCCGCCCGACCTAATCGTGTACTCCCTGAGACGGCTGATTATGAGATTGAATGACACGCCAGTCCATCTGGAGACTTCCCGGCAGGTCAGTTAAGAGAGAGAAAAGCGGGTTTTCACGATGAACGAGGCGCCTGGGCGCCTCGCCCATTCTGAACCTGGTGGACGCTCCGCCTGAGCTTACGCGAGTGGCCACGCCGGTCTAGGGGATCTTCTGATGTGATTATTTTCAACGCATTGTGGAGCCTAATGGGCGTTCTATGTCAGGCGCCTTCTCAGCCACAGGCGGCGATGTTTGTCCCTTCTCACATCACCTGCGCGGAGACGAACTACCCCCACCAGACGCGGTGCCTTGGATTCTTGCGTGCCGCAAGCACCGAAATTCACCGTATAAATACAAGCTTGTATTGCACAACCCGGAGCAAGGCTGGCCAGTGACAACTGGGCCAGTTAGCCGTCGCACAGTGGGCCACGAGAACCTTCCTTTGCCTCCAGGAGTGACACGCGATTCTGCCCACACGAATAATAGTTCTTGATCCCAAGGAATGATGAGACAAATAGCAAAAATCAATAATCGACGCTTGAAGAAGAGAACCGGGCGCATTGTTTTCTCACTGTTTCACACCTCAACTCATAATTCGTGTCCTGTTCGGCGCAACACAAGGTTCTGCGCAGCTCGAAATATCACTGGATTTTAAACAGCTGGGACTGTGGTGTTCACATTACTTGGTTTGGCCTATGTGGCCTACAGAATAAATCCGTTCTAGGTGTTACAGTGGGCACTTTGTGATACGGCTGCCATTCCGCTCGTACCACAATTAATGTAGTACGAAAACAGGACTGTCTCCGTTCCTCGTCTTATCTGTCCCGTAAACCAGACATACCCTCCTCCGTCTACTGCACTAATACCTACAAAGTGATAGGCCACAAATGGCTATACTCTGTAGTTAGAATCCTTCGCTTGCCCACATCTAGCCAGCGACGGGTCCTTAATGGTGCTGGTCCTGTAGGCCGCGGTACTTTCCGCTAGGGCTATTTATCCTTGGGGCGGCTTGAACAGGCCTCCATATTTCTTAATTGCTTCAAGACAGCATATGCTAGCGTCAAATGGTATGCACGCCCAGGCAGTGAGTTAGCTACGGGCGACGCCAACCCACGATGGCAATCGTTCGACAGTTGGAGAAAAGAATCACCCTTGCTATAGCTGTGCAGCCGGAGCCCTGCTGCTTACAGTGTGGAACTGATAAATTGAAATGAGGAACGCAGCCAACAGCAGAGAAGGCGACCTATCACTGGGTAGGAGGGAGTCCGAGCAGTGCGTTGTTAACTGCACACTTTCCCTTCATTGTAGAGAAGAAAGGAAAAATCAAATGGGAATGTGAGCAGAGGGGCACAATACGATAAGATTTGCCCATGGATTGGCAGATGATGATTAAAAGCGCATTCTTCCAAACACACCACAAGCCCGCAAAACCAAAAACCGGACACGCTAAGCACCAAACCCTAAACCCTCATAGAGGACACGCGCAGACTCAGTCTGAGCTGCACAAAACACCATTGTCAGGGGCGATATCTGAACTGTACAGTATATTCCTGCGGAAAAAATGGCAGTGAGATGAACAGCTGCAGTGGCCGTTGGACCGACAATTTCATGTGTCTGTACACCGCAGGAGGAGCCGACGCAACACCAGCAAGGGGTTTTAGGGCCTCCGATGTGGCCTTTGTGTTTTTGTTGTGTAATTAGGTGTATATTTTTAATTTTTTAGTTGGAGTGTTCCGGTGGTCTCCTGCTCTGCAGCGGCTTCCCTTCATGGGCTGCAGCAGCAGCAAAGCCCCCTGCTGCACTAGCAACAGCAGCAGCAGCAGGAACAGCAGCAGCTACTGTAGTAGAAGCGTTTCCTTCCATTTCAGATCATCAAGGCTGAATTGATCGGGACAGTCAAGAACTGCTTCCAGGCGCAGCTGCATCTTTGTTGGTGTCGTAGCAGCTGCTGCAGCAGCGGTAGCAGCAGCAACAGTAGCAACGGGAAGCGAGCAGCGGAAAGGACTCTGTTGCTGGTGTCGTTCTGCAGAAGACGACCCGTGCCGTCTCACCGTGCTGCTTCTGTCTGCTGCGTATTTTGCTCCCTAAACGCTACAGCAGCAGATCAGGAAGCCAATAAGACTGTTGCCAAACGGCAACAGCAGCATAAGGACTGCGTGCGTCCGCTGGATTGCCCTTGGGTATTGTGTACAAGTTTCCCTTGGCTTGAGTCTCTGGGTCACGGAGGATCGCTGCTGCTGCTGTCGCTGCTGCTGCAGTTGCGGCGGCGCAGTCGCAGCGCAGCACCGGCGAAGCAGCAGCACAGCAGAAGCAGAGCCTGCAGAAAATACCGCAACAGCATGTCTCCGGCTCCCCTCAACTTGCTTAGCTAAAGATGCGGCCCAGGACCGACAACGCCCTTCGCGGCGGGGCCGTGCCCCCAACAAGCAGCTCCAGCAATAGTAGTAGTAGTTGCAGCAGCAGCAGCAGCAGCAGCAGCAGTAGTAGTGGTAGCTTCCTCACAGTCTCTTCGCTGTTCCCCCGCAGCAGCAGATTTTCGACTTACATGCGCATAGAGCGCTGCAGCGGCGTAGGGCGTAACGGCGCTGCGAAGGCGGA
Source organism: Eimeria tenella (assembly GCF_000499545.2). Lineage (NCBI taxonomy): Eukaryota > Apicomplexa > Conoidasida > Eucoccidiorida > Eimeriidae > Eimeria > Eimeria tenella. The sequence goes on from NW_013541630.1 coordinate 248,858, forward strand.
ACAGCAACAGCAGCAGCAGCAGCAGCCAGTTGTGAATATTCATGTGGCACTGCAACGACGGGGCCTCAGGGACTGTGATGTGGAGGAGTTCGTTCAGTGGCTATCTCAGTGCGTGCAGCAGCATGGCCGCAACCGCAGCAGCAGCAGTAACGGCGACAGCAGCAGCAGCAGCAACGCCGGAGCCAGCGGGGGCCGCATGCCGGCGCTGGTTATTTTGTCCATGGACTTGGCAGAAAATAGCATCAGCGGAGCAGGGGTTTCTTGTTTGCTGTCGTTCTTCACCTGCTTCTGCGCATGCATGCGCCTCACCAAAATTAAGCTGTACAAGAACAACATAGGGGATGCAGGCGCAGCAGCGGTGGCTTCCTACATTACCAAAGCAGCATCAGCAGGTTGTCTGCTTCTCGAGGAACTCCATTTGTCCCACTGCAGCATCAGCAGCAGCGGGGCGCTCCTTGTCATGAACGCGGTTGCTGCTGCTGCTGCTGCTGCTGCTGCTACTGCTGCTGACAACGCGGTGTACGTGTACCCCAGACTTGACGCCCGCAGGAAGGCCTATGTCCCCTTGTGGCTCAGAATGGAATATAATCAAATTGTAGATCCCATGGGTCCGTCTCAGAGCGTTTGTGGCGCTGCTGCTGCTCTTGCTGTTGCTGAGGCTGCTGTCTTCGTAGGGAATTGATTAGGTTACTCCTTGCATGCGCCTTTTGCGCATGCAGTGGCATTATGCTTCTTCTGCTGCAGCTGCATGTTCACTGTTGCCACTGAACTCACTGGGGCAGCAGCGGGTCCGTTACTCGTCGAGTGCAGCAGCCATTGCTTCTGTTGCACTGCAGCAGCTGCAGCTGCTGCTCCATGTGTTGCAGCTATTGCTAAGGGCGGATGGACTGGCGTTGCTGTTGCAGAAGTAGCCGGAACTAGCTGGGGCTTTGTTGCTGCTGCTTCTGTCGCTGCGTATTCTGCCGCTGCCGCATCTAGTGCGGCACAGGCTGCTGCTGCTTCATTCGCTATGCTTGTGCTTCCGCTGCTGTGTCCGATTAGCTCTAGTACGCCAATGGACTTCGACTGCTAAGCAGAAGAGAGGAGCTGCCGCTGCTGTTTGCTTTGCGGACAAGCAGCAGCAGCAGCAACACTGCACCCCGGCGCGGTGCTGGAAAACGACTGCGCATGCAACCACACCAGTAGTGAGGCAGAACATTGTGGCTTTGTTTGTTGCCCCTGGAGCCGCTTCGCTTGGTGGCCCCTTCACCCTTAGGCGGGGGCCTCAGTCTCTGCCGTGCTAAGGCCTTTGTGTTGGCGTGTGGGATCCAGGATTTGGGATAGGGGGCTCACAAGCTGTTGCTAAGGGCGTGGGCTTGAGGGGCTCGAGCTGAGGTTATTATGTCTGTGCCTGCAGCTGCATATGTACATGTTCGCCCACCAAGCTCCTACGGAGAGCAGGCGTGGCCAGACCTGTCGTACCCCAGCGGGGAATAACACGGCAAACGCAGTGAGGCTTTAGGGCATATGGGGTTGGAGTTCAGCGTCTAGAGTTTGGCTTTGTAGACGGATTGCCGCTGCTGCTGCATCTGCCGTCGCTTCTGTGTTTGCTGCAGGCGCCCTCATCTCAGAGCAGCAGCGCTGCCCCTCCAGCTTCTGCGTCAGTCGCTGCAGCACCAGCAGCTGCATCAGCACCAGGCGTACGGACAGGTGCAGCGCCAGCGGCACCAACAACCCAGCGTGTCAAGTGCGCAGCAGCCAACACCTCTCGTCGCTCATCAGATGACCCAGGAGCAAAACAGCAACAGCAGCGAGGCAGCAAGGCGTCGCTTAGTAGCAGTAGCAGCAGCAAACAGCAGCAACAGAATGCATCGGCTAGCGCTGCTGGACCTCGCGGTCGCGACTCAACAGCGGCGACAACCGCAGCGCCAACAGGCGCAGTTGAGCGACGGGGAGTATCCTCTCGGGTATCATACGCAGCTGCAGCAGCTGGCGCACATCCTGCTGCCTGTGCTGCAGCACTCCCGGCTGCAAGGGATGGCAGAGCTGCAGAAGGGACAACATTACCAGCCGCAGTGTCAGCATCACCAGCACCAGCGACAGGTTCCGCTTCGGCAGCTGCAGCACCCGCGGCGCCAGCAGCAGTGACAGCAATGGAAACTCGCCGCAGTTCCAGTACATGTTCAACCGCTGCAGCCGTTGCTGCTGCAGCCAAAGTCGCAGCAGTGGCGGCTGCAGCACCGCCAGCCCCGGGCGCAGCCTCAGGGGAGGCACCAGCAGCCGGAGGGGAGGCTGCAGATACGACAATTGCGGAAGCAGCAACAGCAAAGCCGTCAGCGCCAGCAGCGGCAGGGGCTGCTTGCAGCGCTGACATATTGCACAGCCTACCTCTCTACATTTTTTTGGATTCGTCCGCCGTCACGCAGATGAATGAAGGGACTTGTGCTGCTCACACCCATGTAAGTGTCAATTTTGTGAGTTTTTACTTCAGTGCTGTGTATGTGTTCGATGTACATGCCATAGCATCATGTAAATGCGAATGGAGAGCGTGTTAGTATGTGCATGGGACGTTTTAAATGCAGTGTCCTGGAAATCAGGTACGTGAGATTCTTCTGTACTTGGTTGACGATGCGACACGGTCCTGTCGTATGCGTATTATTCCGTGGTCTAGTGGACACACATACAGACACACACACATACGCACACACACACAAACACACACAACCGCGCACACACACAGGCGCACACACACACACACACACACGCACAAACCATAACGCGTAGCGAGAAGGAATTTGCTGTAGCACTGTGTTGACATCCTTCGCGATGCACTTTTTTCCCAACATTGACTAGTAGGACAGAACATTTCGCACTTAAGCACTGCGTACGGCAATGCATGCTCTGAAGATTGGGCAATAGCTTCTCATAAAATGCATCCGCGTGCATATAGCCTTTCGACCACGCGCCCCCACGCCTTGCGCTAACTTATGGCCCACAACACATTGGGTCGGAGACATCGGACTATAAATTTACATGGATTTTGAAATATATTGGTGAAAGGCGTTTTGTGTTCTTGCAGTAAGCATCCGTTCGCTCTCCGCGTACGTCTGCGATCTGCTGTTTGCGCCGTACAAACGTTTTTAATATTCATGCCACATCACATCGTGTACACCAGTGTCCTTGCGGTGCGTAGCAACGGCATTGAATGTATTTTATTTTGCCCGTCTGCTTGATACCACTGCTGTAGCATGTGAGGTGCTGCTTCTGCTGTCTGTACATATCGCCTGTGCATTTGTGTTGCTGTTGATGCTGTCTGTCTTGCTGTCGCCTCATCAGTCTGTCGAGTCCACGTGAACTAGTTGTGCGGCTGTTGTTGCTGCACTCCGGTGTCGCTGTAGTTGGTGCTGGTGCGGCTGCTCCTGCTGCTGTGTGTTCCAGTGCGAGGAGCCATGCCCAATAAGCCTTGCCGGTTTGCGCCGGTTATACAGCGGGGGACAGTTGGCTTGCAGGGAACGGAAGTCCTCAGCAGGAGTTGCAGCAGACGCATCAGTAGCACAAAACTCGCTGTCGGATAGCGACATTTCAGTATTTCTTGTTACGGACTACGTAGAGCGGGAAGTTGCCCGCATGCAGCAACAGCTGCAGCGGCAACAGCAGCAGCAGCAAGACGCCCTGCAGCAGCTGCGAGAGCTTGCGAGTGATTTTCAAGTCGTCGAATACGTTGAAGGGATGAAAAAGAGCGCGAAGCAGCAGCAGCAGGAGCAACAGTTCTCGCTATTGTCGACACAGGATGTGTCTCTGGGTCGGGCTCTGCAACTCAGCGCAGACACTTTAGAAACAATAGACTTCGGACTGCTGTGGAAAAAGCACCTGGAAAAAGTATGGCTGGGATTCAATAGTAACGGCAGTGGCAGCAGCAGTGGCAGCAAAGCCAGCGATGGACTCGTCTTCATGCTGACGGCAGATCCTGCAGTCAAAGTGTTTCTGCAGCGCGTTGCCGCACCTTCCTCTGCTGCTGCTGCAGCTGCTACGGCAGAGAGAAAGCCTCACGTGCCTTGCATGCTGCTTGAAGAGCTCTGCTGTTGCCTGGGGGCGGCATACCCTCACCTGCTGCAGCAGCAACAGCAGCAACAACAGCAGAGACGGCAGCAGCAGCAGAGACCCCTAACGGCAGGAGACCTGCGCAGCTTGATGCTTGCTGCCCTACAGCATCAGCAGCAGCAGCAGCTAGCAGACGAAGCAGCAGCAGCAGCAGCAGCAGCATCCCCAGCAGCAACAACTGCGGCGTCAGGTGGAGCTGCAGCAGGAGGTGCATGTGCAGCGACAACAGCAGCAATTACAGCGGCGACAACGGCAACAACTGCAGGCACTATATCTACAGCAGCAACGGTCGCAGAAGCAGCTGTAGCAAAAGAAGCGGAGGCACGACTTAACGGCGATGCATACGCTCCATTTTTTTCTCCCCTGGTTGCAGCAGGCTTGACAGATGCAACTTATAGCAGCAGCAGCAGCAGCAGCAGCAGCAGCAGCAGCAACGCCATCAGCAGCCTCTGCGGTGCAACAAGCTTTGCAAATCGCACGGTCGTAACGGTAGAAGAGATAGAGGAGATACAACTACGGCAGCGACAGCAGCAACAGCAGGAACAACAGCAACAGCAGCTTCAGCCGGTGCACTTGCCGCCAAGATTCAGCAGCCCACCTAGCAGCTCCGATGTAGCGGCAGCGGCAGCTGCAGCAGCAACAACGGATTTCCTTTTCGCCTCATATTTAGAAGATGAAAGCAAGCACAACGGCTTACGAGATGGGGGGCAGAAAGACCCAACGCTTGCTGCCGCTGCTGCTGCTGCTGCAACTGCTGAACGAAGCGAGCTGAGTTTTGGCAGCAGCGCAGGAGCAGCTGCATCGGCAGACCCGTATGCTGCTTCAGCGGAGAAAAGGGTAACGGACGACGCAACGCCACTCTCAAAGCGCCTTGCTGCTCCTGCTGCAGCGGTTGTGCCGCCTGTGGAACAGCAACGAGCACAAGCGGTGGAACCGCCAGCTGGTACGCAACTACCGCAGCAACTTTCGCAGCAGCAGGTGCCGCAGCAGCCCCGAAGACCGCTTGGAGACTCCGCGCTTCATCAGCAACAGCACGACTGGGAGCTCAAGTGAGCTGTAAAACTGCCGCTGCTGTTGCTTCTGCTGCTGCCGTGCCAGTGTTCCCGTTATAGGTACTGCCACTGCGATTGCTGCTGTTGTTACTGGCGAGGCCTCGCATTTGTGGTTTCGCTGCTTCTATTTTATGACGCGCCGTTGTTGTTGCTGCTGGCGTGTCAGGGATGAGCTGATAACGGCCATTGCAATGGTTCAGGAGCTGGCGACTCGTGTCCGTTTATCGGATCCAGCAGCAGCAGCAGCAGCAGCAGCAGCAGGAAGCAGCTGCATCGGCGACGGTATTCTTGTCGAGGATCTGTTGCGCCGCGCGCAGCTGTGTGTGTATCGGTGGCGGCGGCTACTCCTGAAGCAGCAGGAGCAGCAGGAGCAGCAACAGCACCACCAGCAGTCGTGGGAGCAGCAGCATCACCCGCAGCAACGGATGGCTGTTCAGCAGCGGAACCTTTCCCCAGTGTGTCTCACTAGCTCTTTGCTGGCCCTTCACGATCAGCAGCAGCAGCAACAGGAACAGCTGCACCAGCAACATGCGTGGGAGCCGCCGCACCAGTATGCACGCTGGCCGACAGCTCTAGAGCAGCAGCATCCTATTCCTGGCGTCTGGCAGCAGCAGCATGGAGAGCTCTTATGGCCAGGGGACGTGGATACGTGGCATCCTCACCACGGTATGCGCCAACATCAGCAGCAGCAACCACAACAAGGAGGATCTGCAGTATGGCCACAACAGCAACAGCCTCTGCAGCCACAACAGCAGCCTCCAGCGGTACAGCAGCAAGCCAATCAGGAGAACTGGACCCCAGCGGTGCTGCTGTAGCGTTGCTGGCTCTAACAGCAGGTGCGGCGTCTCTGGTGCTGTGGTCAGTCATGTGCGCCTTGCTGGAAGGAATTCGGTGCCTGGCGCGGTATGGTAGGGAGCCGCAGCAGCAACAGCAAGAGCAGTTCTGGCAGCAGCAACTCCCGCAACAGTAACAAAAGCAGTATGAGATGTAGCAGCAGTGTCAACCCAACAGCAAGGTCGGGGGAACCGAGATCGAGATTACGGATTTTCGCCGTTGTTGCTGACGCTGCTGCTGCAGCTCTGAGGTCCATGTACACCTCATTTGGCAATTCTTTGCGTCGCGTTTCAGTCTGTGTCATCGTGTCTGTGTGTACAGACTAATGAAAGGAATAGGAGAGGCGACAAATTGTATTTATAAATATTTGTATTTATAAATACTGTCTACATTTATAGTTGTTTGTAATTTAAGCTTTTACGTTTTGTTTTGGCTACCAAGTGGAGACCGCTGCATGCGCCTGCCCATACACCTCAACAGGAAGCATAAGTGTGACTGTGTTATTTACATATTTTGCTTTATTGTTCATTGTATTTTTCTACTGCTTATACGTTTAGCAGGACTGGTACTGCATGTACATTTTCTCTCTATTTCTTGTCTTTAGTTTTAGTGCGGTTCGTTTCGTCTTTTGATTTAATCTTAACGTAACGAAGAAAGAGGTTGCGCTGAAACCGAAGGGGCAACAAAAATTACAGCGACAGGAAGAGACAACTACACGTGCTGAACAGGACAACCCAAAAGGCAAACCAGTGAGGCAGCAAATTCACGTGAGAAAAATCGAAACAGGGACGGAATCCGATTAATTAAGACACGCGGCGAGGGATCGAATGAGATAACGAAGCCATAGAACCAGTCACGGCACACAGAAAAAGCAAGTGCAGATGGAGGGGGTGGAGGTAGAGACCAGTGCAAGCCAATGAGGCCATGAATGAAAACGACGCAAAAGCAAAGGCGACTGCAGAACGAACGACAAAGGCAGATGCAGAACGGAGAGCAATGCAAAAGGACGCCGGAGGAAACAACAGAACAGAGACAACGGAAAGCAAAATAGAAAACCTGCTCCGGGAAACTGTCCTAGCTGCTACTTATTTAAGCTCGTTTTTGAGGAGCTTTCTGGAAGAAGCTTAGGGGTCGCACTGGGGAAAGGGTAAGTGTATGAAGCCTACGCCACAAGGGTAGCTGGCTTGCGGTAGCAAAAGGCTCGCAGAACGGAGGCAAACTCAGGAGTTACAGCTAAACGCCCCAAATTAAGATAGAATGCACAATTCCTGTGTGGATCAAAGCACATTAATGCAACCACTGCAGGCTGAAAAGAGGGCAAATTGGCGGGGCTTGTTTGCATGTGCTCGAAGAACTGCCGAAGATGAATGCTACCAAACGACAAAGTACGCAAGGTAGCCAAATATTTGTAAGATGGAGGTAAATTGAAAAGCTACGTCTGAATGCGTCAAAGCAAATTAAAAGATCTGTTTTCTGCGTGCGAAGCAGTGTACTGCAGCCTATGGAGGCCTAAAAGAGGGCTTGCAAGTTATTTGTTTGCGTGTGCCCAAAAAGCTGCCGAAAAAGAATGCTTTCATGCAACAAACTACGCATAACAACAACACCAAGCTCCTTTTAGAGCTGTAGTGCGACAAACTGGGTAAGACTAAGGAGCAAAGATGATGTAAATGCTGGCGTTTAGTGTATAGCGACCCTGCTCACAGAGGAGCATGGACCAACCACGGGAGAAAACAGTCTCATTCACGAAAAGTGGAGCATGGATCGACAACGGGAGAAAACAGTCTCATTCACGACTGAAACCCGCAGAACAAAAACTCACTCACTGCATTGGAGTGAATGCAAACTACCTACACACCCCGTTGAAGAGACACGGGTTAAATTGCACTGCGAAGACACGAAAATGCACGGAGCGGCGCGAATCCGTCGTGCATCTTGGGGGAAAAGATGCACGACGGGAAACACGCTCCGAAGCACTCCCGAATGAGTGAGGTTGTGGGAGGGGAGGCGAAGGGTAGATTTGTAGCGAAGACGCAGCTCTGCACACATGCATTGGAGCCGCTTCATCGTAGACATAAGGATATGGCAGCAAACGAGACACACTTCGGGAAACATCGAAGTTCGGAAGCACTCGTGCGCACATAAGCAGCTTTTCAAGGCCCCCAGCTTGCCACCTCAGATCCCAAATCTTCGAGAGTAAAATGCGAGGATGAATACAGTCGCAGTCGATATGAACCACAAAAGCGTGTCATTGGAGTTGTGCTGTTTCCAAAGTGATTCTGCGCCGGAGCCCTCCACCCCTTTCCACAGGCTGACATCGTGAGCTACTCATCTGGGGATTTCGTTTCCAAATCTGAACAGGGCGTAAAAAGAAACAAAATGTGCATAGCTTCACTTACTGACACCACAGTGAACTTAAGAACGGCCACCATCCTCGGAGAAGCCCCTAGAAACTCGGGACGGCAGCGCGCAGTCTCTAACACTGCTAAACCATTGAGACGAATGCTACGCGCTTTGTGAGTGAGCAGGCGAAGCAGTGAGCATGATAAGATCAACTGCAGTTTTAGCCTATGCAGGTAGGCCCCATAGCGTCAGCCTGAATGCAATGCGAAGGCGCGACGACAACTGGAATGTGTATTGTGAGTGAGCAGGCGAGCCACTGAGTATGACTAGACCGACTGGAGTTTCACGGTATGCAACCTGGCGCATAGGATCAGCCTGGATGCAATGCGAAGTCGCAACAACGACTGGAATGTGCTTTGTGAGTGAGCAGGCAAGGCACTGAGCATGACCAGACCAACTGCAGTTCTTGGCTATGCAAGGTGGCGCGTAGGCTCAGCCAGAATGCAATGCGAAGGCGCGGAGACGAATGCAATGAGCTTCGTGAGTGAACAGGCGAGGCACTGAGCGTGAGAAGACCAATTGCAGTTTAAGGCCATGCACGCTAGCGTACAGGCTCAGCCTGAATGCAATGCGAAGGCGCGACGACAACTGGAATGTGCTTTGTGAGTGAGCAGGCGAGGCAGTGAGCATGACTAGACCGACTGGAGTTTCAGGGTATGCAAGGTGGCGCGTAGGCGTAGCCTGAATGCAATGCGAAATCGCGAAGACGAATGGAATGGGCTTCGTGAGTGAGCAGGCAAGGCACTGAGCATGACCAGACCAATTGCAGTTTTTGGCTATGCAAGGTGGCGCGTAGGCGTAGCCTGAATGCAATGCGAAGTCGCGAAGACGAATGGAATGGGCTTCGTGAGTGAGCATGCGAGGCACTGAGCATGAGAAGACCAATTGCAGTTTTTGACCATGCACGCTAGCGTACAGGCTCAGCCTGAATGCAATGCGAAGGCGCGACGACAACTGGAATGTGCTTTGTGAGTGAGCAGGCGAGGCAGTGAGCATGACTAGACCGACTGGAGTTTCAGGGTATGCAAGGTGGCGCGTAGGCGTAGCCTGAATGCAATGCGAAATCGCGAAGAGGAATGGAATGGGCTTCGTGAGTGAGCAGGCAAGGCACTGAGCATGACCAGACCAATTGCAGTTTTTGGCTATGCAAGGTGGCGCGTAGGCGTAGCCTGAATGCAATGCGAAGTCGCGAAGACGAATGGAATGGGCTTCGTGAGTGAGCATGCGAGGCACTGAGCATGAGAAGACCAATTGCAGTTTTTGACCATGCACGCTAGCGTACAGGCTCAGCCTGAATGCAATGCGAAGGCGCGACGACAACTGGAATGTGCTTTGTGAGTGAGCAGGCGAGGCAGTGAGCATGACTAGACCGACTGGAGTTTCAGGGTATGCAAGGTGGCGCACAGGCTCAGCCTGAATGCAATGCAAAGTCGCGAAGATGAATGGAATGAGCTTTGTGAGTGAACAGGCGAGGCACTGAGCATGACTAGACCAACTGCAGTTCTTGGCTATGCAAGGTGGCGCGTAGGCGTAGCCTGAATGCAATGCGAAGTCGCGAAGACGAATGGAATGGGCTTCGTGAGTGAGCATGCGAGGCACTGAGCATGAGAAGACCAATTGCAGTTTTAGACCATGCACGCTAGCGTACAGGCTCAGCCTGAATGCAATGCGAAGTCGCAAAGATGAATGGAATGAGCTTTGTGAGTGAACAGGCAAGGCACTGAGCATGACTAGACCAACTGCAGTTTTTGGCTATGCAAGGTGGCGCGTAGGCGTAGCCTGAATGCAATGCGAAGTCGCGAAGACGAATGGAATGGGCTTCGTGAGTGAGCATGCGAGACACTGAGCATGAGAAGACCAATTGCAGTTTTTGACCATGCACGCTAGCGTACAGGCTCAGCCTGAATGCAATGCGAAGGCGCGACGACAACTGGAATGTGCTTTGTGAGTGAGCAGGCGAGGCAGTGAGCATGACTAGACCGACTGGAGTTTCAGGGTATGCAAGGTGGCGCACAGGCTCAGCCTGAATGCAATGCGAAGGCGCCGAGACGAATGCAATGGGCTTCGTGAGCGAACAGACGAGGCACTGAGCATGACTAGACCAACTGCAGTTCTTGGCTATGCAAGGTGGCGCATAGGCGTAGCCTGAATGCAATGCGAAGGCGCGAAGACGAATGGAATGAGCTTTGTGAGTGCGCAGGCGAGGCACTGAGCATGAGAAGACCAATTGCAGTTTTGGACCTTGCATCGAAGCGTACAGGCTCAGCCTGAATGCAATGCGAAGGCGCGACGACAACTGGAATGTGCTTTGTGAGTGAGCAGGCGAGGCAGTGAGCATGACTAGACCGACTGGAGTTTCAGGGTATGCAAGGTGGCGCACAGGCTCAGCCTGAATACAATGCGAAGGCGCCGAGACGAATGCAATGGGCTTCGTGAGCGAACAGGTGAGGCACTGAGCATGACTAGACCAACTGCAGTTCTTGGCTATGCAAGGTGGCGCGTAGGCGTAGCCTGAATGCAATGCGAAGGCACGAAAACGAGTGGAATGAGCTTTGTGAGTGCGCAGGCGAGGCACTGAGCATGAGAAGACCAATTGCAGTTTTGGACCTTGCATCGAAGCGTACAGGCTCAGCCTGAACGCAATGGGAAGGCGCGAAGACGAGTGGGATGTGCTTTGTGAGTGAGCAGGCGAGGCAGTGAGCATGACTAGACCGCCTGGGGTTTTAGGCTATGCAAGGTGATCCACAGGCTCAGGCTGAATGCAATGCGAAGGCGCGGAGACGAATGCAATGAGCTTCGTGAGTGAACAGGCGAGGCACTGAGCGTGAGAAGACCAATTGCAGTTTAAGGCCATACACGCTAGCGTACAGGCTCAGCCTGAATGCAATGCGAAGGCGCGACGACAACTGGAATGTGCTTTGTGAGTGAGCAGGCGAGGCAGTGAGCATGACTAGACCGACTGGAGTTTCAGGGTATGCAAGGTGGCGCGTAGGCGTAGCCTGAATGCAATGCGAAGGCGCGAAGACGAATGGAATGGGCTTCGTGAGTGAGCAGGCAAGGCACTGAGCATGACCAGACCAATTGCAGTTTTTGGCTATGCAAGGTGGCGCGTAGGCTCAGCGTGAATGCAATGAGAAGGCGCGGAGACGAATGCAATGAGCTTCGTGAGTGAACAGGCGAGGCACTGAGCGTGAGAAGACCAATTGCAGTTTTGGACCTTGCATCGAAGCGTACAGGCTCAGCCTGAATGCAATGCGAAGGCGCGACGACAACTGGAATGTGCTTTGTGAGTGAGCAGGCGAGGCAGTGAGCATGACTAGACCGACTGGAGTTTCAGGGTATGCAAGGTGGCGCGTAGGCGTAGCCTGAATGCAATGCGAAATCGCGAAGACGAATGGAATGGGCTTCGTGAGTGAGCAGGCAAGGCACTGAGCATGACCAGACCAATTGCAGTTTTTGGCTATGCAAGGTGGCGCGTAGGCTCAGCGTGAATGCAATGCGAAGGCGCGGAGACGAATGGGATGAGCTTCGTGAGTGAACAGGCGAGGCACTGAGCGTGAGAAGACCAATTGCAGTTTTGGACCTTGCATCGAAGCGTACAGGCTCAGCCTGAATGCAATGCGAAGGCGCGACGACAACTGGAATGTGCTTTGTGAGTGAGCAGGCGAGGCAGTGAGCATGACTAGACCGACTGGAGTTTCAGGGTATGCAAGGTGGCGCACAGGCTCAGCCTGAATGCAATGCGAAGTCGCGAAGACGAATGGAATGGGCTTCGTGAGTGAGCAGGCAAGGCACTGAGCATGACCAGACCAATTGCAGTTTTTGGCTATGCAAGGTGGCGCGTAGGCGTAGCCTGAATGCAATGCGAAGTCGCGAAGACGAATGGAATGGGCTTCGTGAGTGAGCGTGCGAGGCACTGAGCATGAGAAGACCAAATGCAGTTTTTGACCATGCACGCTAGCGTACAGGCTCAGCCTGAATGCAATGCGAAGGCGCGACGACAACTGGAATGTGCTTTGTGAGTGAGCAGGCGAGGCAGTGAGCATGACTAGACCGACTGGAGTTTCAGGGTATGCAAGGTGGCGCACAGGCTCAGCCTGAATGCAATGCGAAGTCGCGAAGATGAATGGAATGAGCTTTGTGAGTGCGCAGGCGAGGCACTGAGCATGACTAGACCAGCTGCAGTTCTTGGCTATGCAAGGTGGCGCGTAGGCGTAGCCTGAATGCAATGCGAAGTCGCGAAGACGAATGGAATGGGCTTCGTGAGTGAGCATGCGAGGCACTGAGCATGAGAAGACCAATTGCAGTTTTTGACCATGCACACTAGCGTACAGGCTCAGCCTGAATGCAATGCGAAGGCGCGACGACAACTGGAATGTGCTTTGTGAGTGAGCAGGCGAGGCAGTGAGCATGACTAGACCGACTGGGGTTTTAGGCTATGCAAGGGTACCCACAGGCTCAGGCTGAATACAATGCGAAGGCGCGAAGACGAATGGAATGAGCTTTGTGAGTGAACAGGCGAGGCACTGAGCATGACTAGACCAACTGCAGTTCTTGGCTATGCAAGATGGCGCGTAGGCTCAGCGTGAATGCAATGCGAAGGCGCGACGACGAATGGAATGAGCTTTGTGGGTGAGCAGGTTAGGCACTGAGCATGACTAGACCGCCTGGGGTTTTAGGCTGTGGAAGGTGACGCACAGGCTCAGCCTGAATGCAACGCGAAGGCCGAAGGCAAGTGGAATGAGTATTGTGAATAAGCAGGCGAGGCAGAGAGCGTGACTAGGCCATGTAGAGATTTGTAAATGCATGGAAGCATCGCCACTGCATTGAACCGATGTTTAATGTGCGCATACAGTGTTGGTGCGAAAATAGAGACGATGACAGATTGAGGCAACCATATTGCAGCAGAATGCCTGGACTAATCAGTGTTGCATTTGCAAAGTTATCCCGTCAGCATCCTAGCTGTCGCCGCACGAAGAACCGACGAGCTTGAGCTGGCTATTTGCAGTGCCTTTGATTCATGTGCTTCAACGAGCAGCCTGAAGTTACACAAAGTGAGATGCTGTGTGCATAAACAGCATGGTAGTCCGGAACCGCTAAGAGGACAATTCATGCAAGCATATTAATCGCCTTCTTTGACAGTTTGGGATTGAACATACATTCTGCATTTAAAGGAATGCATCTAGAGAGTTCATGAGGAAACACGAGCGGTGGCACATTGAAGGAGAGCCAAAGATTTATGGGAAGCCAGCAAAGACACCTTCTGCGTATTTGCTGCACAGTGGTGTGCTATGCAAAACAATGGCATAATAAACCCGAATCACAAATGTTCTGCAATTATGACGAAGTGCTCACGCATGCGTATCTGGCGCTCCGCAAGCTTAACGCACGAGCTGAATTTGCACAGAAAGATATTCTGGTTTAAGCATTGCGCCTTCGCAAAACTGTGAGATCGCGTAGCTAGGAATTAGCCGCCTCTATTATACGTCAGCTGCAATGAAAGGAGGAAACGCTGTGCAGCAAGTGATGAGACGAATGCACCCGAAATGAGGAGTCAACGAGATTTTAGAAAAGCATAGGTGCATCTGCTCACTCTCTCGATCTATATAAAACATAGTATTGCAGCAGCAAATGGCAAGAGCTTTTAAAATCATCGTGGTGTGGCAAATGCTATGAACACAACAGCATTTGTTTCTTCCAGGTTGCTCTACCCGGACTGGCATCAGGTATTCAGGTCCGGAAAAGAGATCCATTATCGTTCTTGAATTATTTATGATTGTGAATATATATGTGCTTCCGGAATTGGCGGCTCGACGCAATTTCTTAACGAGCAAAGAACGACAAATCGCACAGCTGTATGGCCACAGCATTTGCAAGGAGTAAGATATGGCGGCCGAACGTCGCAGCGCTGGAGTTCCAGTTTGTGAACGGTGACAAGGACAGGCTCCGACCGTATATTGCAAGGAAATATCAGCTTGACGTTGCTAATAAGCAGATGAGGAGATAGAGATGAGGCACAGCAATACCTGAGGAAGGCGGAAGCGGTCTTGATGTGAGAAGCTGCAGAAGCGACTATTAACGACCGTCTGGGGTTACTAAAAGCTCGCTATTGCAGTAAAGCGCTTTTACGTGTGCATGCAGTATTAGTACGGAAATTGACATTACGACAGATTGAGGCAAGCATATTGCAGCAGAATGCAAGGACTAACCAGTGTTGCAATTGTTCCTTCATCCCATCAACATACTAGCTGTCGCCGCATGAAGAACAACTGCTTAGTCCAAAGTCGCATAATTATCTCGGGTAGTCCTGCCGTACCGAGTTGAGCTGGCAATTTGCAGCGCCTCTGATTCATGTGCTCCAACGGACAGCCTGAAGTTACAAAGTGAGACGTCCCATGCATAAACAGCATGCTAGCCTGAGCACGACAGTCGGAGGTCGCTAGGAGGACAATTCATGCAAGCATATTAATCGCCTTTGTTGACAGTCTGTCTGTATATGTATGTTAACATACATCCTGCATTTAAAGGAATGCATCTAGAGAGTTCATGAGGGAACGCATGCGGTGGCACATTGAAGGAGAGGCAACGACATATGGGAAGCCGGCAAAGACGCTTTCTGCGTATTTGCTGCACAGTGGTGTGCTATGCAAAACAATGATATAATAAACCCGAATTACAAACGTTGGGCAATCGGAACGAAGTGGTCACGCATGCGTATTTGGCACTCCGCAAGCTTAACGCACGAACTGAATTTGAACGGAAAGATAGTCTGTTTCAAACACTGCGCCTTCATTGCGATTGCAAAACTGTGAGATCGGGTAGCTAGTCATTAGCGGCCTCTATCATATGACAGGTGGGATGAAACGAGGAAACGCTGTGCAGCAAGTGCTGAGAAGAATGCACCTGAAATGAGAAGCTAACAAGGTTTTGAAAAAGCATAGGTGCATCTGCTCACATGCTTGATCTATATATAACATAGTGCCGCGACGGCGAATGAAATCAACGTGTTGGGGCAAGGGCTATGAACGTCGGTGGAGGGCCACCAGCGAAGAGTTGGCTTTGGACAAAGTGTCACACTGCGAATCTGCGTGATATAATTGCTTTGAACCACCAGGCCACGGCATTTGCTTCTGTGAGATCGGTTGTCTCCCAAGCCGCAGGTGCATGAGCGCATTGATGAGCTGTACAGAAAGAGCATCTTTCAGTTGACCCACGCGCTCAATTTGCATACAGTGCCGTTGCTCGAAAACATGCAACGCACGTGCTTAGAGCCAACGTAATGCGAAGGCCCGTATAAACACTGGTCCTTTGAACTTCTGGGTGTCTGAGAGTATGCGTGATAGTGCAAGCGTCAACGCACCTGCTGCGTTTGCACAACATGATCACAAATCGAATGAGGGTCTAGATGCATGACGCTGTGACGCGCACAGTGAAGCGATGCATCGCGCGACTGGGGTGCAAATGCATCAGCGCGTCGTCTGAATGTAACTTAGACGGCTGCCTACAAGAGCGACAGGGTCGCGAAGTAGTGACAGGCCTAGGTCCCTCGTGTGTCGGCGCACATCCTGCTCCTGGAAAACGTGAGACTCTGCTATGAAGAAAACCGTGCCTCTTTGGAGTCACCAAGCGGTGACAGATACTGAGGACAAAAAACGTCCCATTTCCGAGGTGCTAGTGGGAGCATCCCGAGAACGACTCGTCTGTCTGAAGTGAATCTTTCAGTATGGGATAAGAGCGCGGTAGCACGCATGTGGGTAACCTATTCTCAGTTTTGCTGTGCCTTTCCGGAGCGCACTCCAGCATCTCCCACGTTAAGATGGCAGCATCATTTTAGACCACTTCGCTGTGGCAGATCGTTGGAACGGATCAATTGCAATTCTCTGCATCCGATGTAACAAAAAACTTCATACGTATGCACAAGAGTGATGCATGGAGTGCAAAAATGCCGTAGGCACGCGGAGTCACTAAGTGTTGGCAACTGCTGTGGGCAAGTCAGCTGCACGTGTTTGCGGCCAATGGACCAACGCACTCTCTATATGCCCACAGGAAAAAGGTTTAAACAAACACATGGGACAGTCATTTTAACCCGTCTAAAAATGGAATAAAAAGGCATCCGCGCCTGCAGTCCAGGTATCTTTTCGTGTCAACGCACGACCTGCACTTACTCGCAATCGCACGCGCCAAGTGAATGTGCTTTCGCTTTTGGTCTCCTTTTTTGTATCTTTGCACTTCATTACTCCGCAAAAAATTCCTTTCACCCCTAACAGACACGCAAGATGCTCCAGTTGCATGTAGGAATCTAAATTTCCAACCGGAAGACACCTCTCGAATAATATGTTGTACACTGGCAAAGGCATAGATCCTGCATTAGGAATTTGGTAGATTAAATACCAAATTCCTACTTTAACACAGTATTACAAATTAATTAATTTAGCATTAATGTGGCTTATTAAGCAATAATAATTAGAGGATGAAAACCTTTTTGAATATTTAAGTTTATAGCTTCTTCTTTAGAATTTTTAAATAATTGGTTAGCAATACTATAGAAAAATAAAACAAACAAGGGTGGCATTTCAACACAAACAAAATAATTAATTTCCCACAAATATTACATGTAGTGTTTTACCACCTTAATTATGTAGTAGGTAACAACTGCGCCTCACCGCATTTCGAGAAGAGCCAGCTAGCTCCGAATTCGATAAGCATTTCACCACATTTAATTTTCTTGTTAAAATTTAAATTGTATTTTTAATTTCTTTATCTCTACCTATTATATTGGAATTTTTATTCCTTTGGACCGTCAGTTTACAGCCGCCGTTTACCCTAGTTTTTATGTCATGTTGAGTTATCTCTTTCAAGAATATCTATTTCATTTCATTTCATTTCTATCCTCACAGGAACCTTTCCACGCTCTACCAATATTCGTTATAGTTTGTGAATCTGATGCATTTTGAGTAAAGACACTAGCTGTATAACTGAATGTATAACCGAATATAGACTCTTGAAAGTAGAAGAATCCACAGATTAATCCAATAAACGCACCAAGAAATAGTACGAAATGGAAGTCGGCAGTTACATGTATCACGTAGAGCAACATCTAAAGCAGTATTACCTAATAGTACTCCAGTGGTGCCTCCTAGAGTAAATAGGAAAATAAAGCTTAGAGCATACCAAATATCTAGTAATACTGTACTTAGTGGATTTCCCATATAAGTACTTAAAACCAGTTAAACATTTTGGGGGGTGCCGCAAACCATGAAGAATTAGGTATTTACTATGTATGGTTTGCTTTCCTTTTCTCGATTGTAGGCACACTACTATCAGTCTTAATAAGACTTGAACTAAGCTCTTCTGGTTTACGTGTTGTTGCATTAGAGGATCAAAATTTCTTTTATTACTGTTGGAGCTCAATTACCTCAAGAAGTATTTATTTCATATAGTAGATGAAATATTATAACGAATATTGGCAGAGCGTGGAAAGGTTCCCATGAGGACAGAAAGGAAATAGACATTGTTGAAAGAGATAACTCGAGTAGTATTAGGTAATGCTGCTTTAGATGTTGCTCTACATGATACATACTATGTAATTGCCCGCTTCTATTTCGTATTATCTCTTGGCGCAGTTATTGGATTAATCTGAGTCCTGGTCACTGATCCATGAGCGTGTCACATTTCAAATAGAACGGTCCCTGGTTGAATTTTATGATCCTAGGCTGGTCCAAAAAGCCAAATATTAACCAAAAGCTCTGGAGAAAACAATAAATTTCTTTATTATAAGAAAAAGTATATAAACTATAATTTTATTAATAATTTAGTGTATTTTCTTCATGAAAAAGATATATTTGTTGAAATATTTAATTTTTGAGGTGTAAAATATATTAGGTAACATTTTAGCTTCAAAAGTAGTTTCTATAAGAAATACCAGATAAAGCTGAACCAAATACAATTAAAGCTACTGAGGTTAGGGATAATGACATTAATGATGTACTCATTTTGTAGAAGCTATCTGGCTAGTAATTCACTTTACTTTCTATACTCTAGCATAATATTTATTAGATTTTAAAATAAGTCGCTTTTGTTTTTCCATCCAGTTAAATATGTTACGCTTTATTTTTATTGATTCTTTATGTCTAATACTCTAAAAAATAGAAAATAGCACATTTTTGGGAATATACAATTCAAAAAAAATTTATCTTTTCCAAAATTATAAATATTAATAAATTGGGCATTGTATTTAAACTTCTTACGTTATTATATTTTAATTTGAGGTACTAAAGACACAGATATATTAGATCTTTTTTTTATAATTATTTTTAATGAGTAAATTAGTTTAAAAAAATATCTTAACCAATTATATATATTTAATATTTTTTAAAAGGTCGATTTGAAAATATTCCAGAATAAATATTACCATATACACAATAATTAGAAGCAAAAGATGTAGTTAATTTTAATATAAATATATATTGAATATAATCAGTAGATAACAATATTTTTTGCATCAGTGGAGCACAAAGTTTCACTTGGGAGTAAACGCTAAAGCTTACCGTGCAAACAACACGTATTTTATAAAAGCTTTTCTAAAAATTATTTGAAATACAATTATATATAAATTCTATAAATTTTCTTGCAAAACCCTGAATAAGCCAAGCCAGCTTGCCAACGCACTTGCTGAGTTTGCTCATGGTTGTAGTTTTCAAGAGAAGTTAGTGCAATCTCCGGAAAGCAGTGGCAAGTGATAGGCACTCCGGTTGTGCCTGTTCACGTTGTGTCGTTGTGTCAACGCACTGCCTCTAACTTCGGTCAGTAGCATCTTGTTAAAGCAAGAAATAATCTAAATCAAAAACACAAGATATATCAGCGAATTAAAACAGAGCGAGCCGATTTCGAAGGGTCGGTGCAAAAAGCTGGACAATGTCGTAAGTACCTCAAACAACAAGAAACATCAATTTGGTGAGGCGCTTGCCAATGAGACATTCCTGTGTCTGATATGCCCTTCCCTGAGCAAACGTTTTCAAGAAGACGTTTTTAATGTGGAAATGTCATCATCTAGCGTCACCTCGTTATGCCAGAGCTCTTGAGCAGATCAATTGCATGCTCGGGGGTGCCAAGACACGTCCAACGCATGGGCAATCAAAGTAATTTACAGCAGCAGACGCTACTATTATTTAAAGCCACTTTGCTGTGTCATGGACTGTGGGATCAGCCGCACGCACAGGCGATCATCAGGCCAACTCACCTCCTAAACCTCCACAGAATTGGAAGGTATGGGAAGCAAGTAGAGCTCTTAGTTTGGCTTTATTCCAAAATCCATAGCAGAACGTATTAATACGCACTAACAGCTGCGCTGGCGGTGCCTGCCTGCGTCAACAGACTTTCTGAAGTTGGAAGAATATGCACATAAACGGGTAATATGGCATATTAATCAGAAAATACCGAGTTGCCGCTGCCCGACTAAATCAACGCTCTGCGCGTCTAAAACGCCAGCTCGCCAACGCACCACCTGCGTTTGCAAAAAACAGCGTCCTGTGGAAACAAGCGATGCCTTCGTCGGGAATGACGCTTTTGGAAATGGCATGCAGTAACTCCTCGCCATCATTAGTTGCCGGAGCAGCAGCATGATTTCTGAAACAACAGGAAATGGCAACGTGTAGAGTTCCAAGGCACTATCATTTGTAATTACAGACAAGTGCGTAGAGGGCGGTGGCTTGCCCACCTAGGAAAATCATGGTGTAACTCACATGAGCACTACATCAACGAGTTTGTTTCAGTACTGCATCGGCAAACAGCGAACGATACAAATAAACATCCCCTCCGGAGTTCGCTAAACATTGCTATCTGGAGTCACCAGGGTCTTTTCTGTAGAAAGTAGTAAATGAGTGGATGAAGGTACGCAGACAAAGAAAGGGGCAGGCTGAGGAAGGACCAAGCACTGAAACTCAACAAACTAGAAACAGAGTACTAAACATTCAAGTCTGCGCTTTTTTTGCTGCTGCGTGAGCATGCCTGCAAAAATTGCTTATATGTTTTTCGAATCAAGATTGCATAAACATTGTGAGCCACCCTGCACTAACTAATTGTCTGAAGAAATCAACTGCGTCTGCGAGTCCAATATGCTAACTCACTTCCTAAATATCTACGCAGTGCCCTCATGCAGGCACAAATGACAGCCAAGAAGAATTTAAAACGCGCGCAAAAAATTATTTGTAGATGTAAACGCTAGTACTTATTAAAAACACTTTGTTGTCCTATGGACCGTAAAGTCACCTGCACGCACGGCGGACAAGGGAGATAGCGCACTGCCTAACCCTCCGTTAAATTAAAGAAATCGAAACAACGAGTAAAGTCTCAGTATGAAATGCACAGCAAAATCGAGCGATCTGCAGTAAGAGTTCTGCTAGCGGCATCTCCCTGCATCGACAGACGTTCTGAAGTTACGCGGAGTCGCAAATATAAGGGTATTATGGCATATTAGTCAGACGATACCGAGCTGCCGCAGCCTAACTAAATCAATGCTTTGCGTGTCTAAAGTGTCAGTCCTCCAACTCACGAGCTGCATTCGCAAAAGAGGTCTTGTGGAAACAAGCGATGCAATTGTTGGGAACGACGACCTTTCTGGAAATGTCGTGCACTAGCTCCTCGTCAGCATTGGTTGCGGAGCAGCAAGGAAGTTTCTCAAACGACAGGGAGTGGCAACGAGATGCACCACATCGTCATTCGGAATCATTAAGTTGCTGCAGCTAGTTTCGAAGAACTAGAGGAAAAAAGAGAGCAACTAAGCGTTAGAAAATCATTTAAGAAGCCCAGCATGGCAGACGTCACAACATCACATCGGCAGTGAATTGAAACTGCCACTGCATTCTTCGACAGCAAGCGTATGCGCACAGCAAGCGCATCTAAAGCCGGCAAACGTTGCCAGCGGCAATCACTCAAGTGTTTGCAACCATATGAAAACGTTTATTATGTAAAGAGACAAGCATTTACAGCGGCCATCACTTAAGCTTCCGCAATCGCATGAAATAATGAGTGAAAATGGTGTTCATGAAGTGCCAGTGTAGAACTGGGACAATGGACTGGCTAAGAAATATTTGAGATTACAAAACTTAACACGCATGCATAAACTACAAGCAAAACCAGCGCTAACATTCCTCATGTTCCTTAGGCACATATCCAGCAGTTGCTCGAAACCAAGTCTTGCATGCCAGGACCGCATGAATCCCCCAAAACACCTTGCTGCGGCATACTGCCTGAACAAATCAAGTGCATATCTGTGGTCCCGATATGATAACGCACTTGCAAAGCACCCACATTATGCCATATTGCAGATACAAGACCCTCTCTATCATATGGGATCACTTTGTTCTGTGGAGAGCTGTAAAAGATCAGTTACAAGTGCAAGCCGCCAACGGGTCAGCGCACATCCTAAATTTTTGCAGAGTAAAACCTTGCAAATACAAGAGCACCGTATGATTGGAAACGCCCAAACAAGCCATTTTTATGCACTTGATATTGTGCGTCGGGCTTTTACAGGTGCATCGACGGACTGTCTGGACTTCCACGGAATCAAACATTCCAAGGAAAGAAGCCACATGCGTATATGCGATAGGAACTGCCAAAATGTGCAGCTTGCATGAGCTGTTGAGCTGCGCGTCGTCCAATGTAGTTCACCCACGCACCAGCTAGATTCCCAGAGGACAGTGGCTCGCAAGAAAATAAATTATTAACCGAGGACTAAAAGGTTGCGACAAGGGGTGCGCATCCATTCGTCGTGGGCATCGGTTGCCGCTGCCTTGGCACAGTTTCTTGGACGACAGGCAGTGCCAGCTTGCCGAAATAAAAGTCACTGTCAGTATAGTTCAAAACCCTGCGGCAGCTAGTAAGAAGAGTGTACTCTCATTTTTCAAGCGCTAGGATGAGCAAGTTGAAGCATGATGTGTCCGGACCACTTGAAAAAATAGCAGGGCAGAACCCACCATATCACATCAGTAGCAAAACAAAAGCACAGCATTGTTGCCAAGCAGAAAATGAATGCACTGACCAAGATCCATAGGCAAAAAGTGTCGTCAACTGCATTAAGTAAATGTTTGGCAAACATACGGAGATAAACGTCTTGCAGTCTGCGACTGGATTGCCGGTGCATATGCGCAAAAAATGATGCAAGGAGGCAATCTTAGACATCAGGAAAGCCCTAAACTGATTCGACAAGTGGAAGGTTCGGGAAATAGGTATCCTGAGAGACAGGAGTGAATAATCCTCCCAACACACCCTGATACGGAAAACCGCTTGGAAGAAGCCACGTATTCTGCTCTGATGCCCCGGCGCACTTCCTAGCCATGCATGGAGTGGAATGAGCCCATATTAATGCAATTTTTATGTGGAATCAATCGATTGTGTCGACGGTTGTGGGCACGTCAGTTGCATGTGCACGCGCTGGCGTCGCACTTGCTGAATACCCATAGGATGATAAAGCCATGCAGAGGCAAAACAAATGGCCCCTTAAAGACTTCTCAAAAAAGAATAATACGCACTTGCATTTACGCTTCGGGCATTGCGTTTGTCGAACGCACGTACTGAAATCGCACAGTTAGCCGTACCGCAATGAGAAATCGCACAATCAGCCACCAACATGAAGTTACTCGCACGAGCGGTTGCATTGCGTACCTAGCATGACCATTCGCTAGCGTACTGCCTTATTGTGCAAATCACTGCCGATCGTAGTAATACGAATCGGTTCAGTCATTGGGAATCAAAAATTGTCGCAAATGCTACACACGCAGTTGTTCGTCGGTCGCGCGTGTTGGTGCTATAACGCACTTTCTCTAGCTTCAGCAGATATCACTATGCGAAAAGCAAAGCACTGCCAAATGGGATCACCAACATATGGCAGTCATCAAGTATAAAGCCTCAGCAGTTTTGGGGTGTCAGTATGCACATTGGGAGAATATGTGTGGTCTGTCGAAAATATTGATTCAACTGGAAATGGATGAGACTGCCGCACTGACGGGGCATGAGCGCACGCATACACCGAGTTTTTATAAATGGGCACGCATAATGAGGTACAAAGTGTTTAGATTTACGGATTCTGTGCTCTTCCGCCGCATATCCAGAAGGTTCTCGAGACCAAATCATGCATGCCAGGACCGCATGAACCCCCCAAAACACCTTGCTGCGGCATACTGCCTGAATAAATCGAGTACACATAGGACAGCGCACTTGCGAAGCACCCATATCGTGGCGTATTGCAGATACTAGACCTTACATCATGTGGGATCACTTTGTTCTGTGGAGAGCCGTAAAAGATCAGTTACAAGTGCAAGCCGCCAACGGGTCAGCGCACATCCTAAATTTTTGCAGAGTAAAACCTTGCAAATACAAGAGCACCGTATGATTGGAAACGCCCAAACAAGCCATTTTTATGCACTTGATATTGTGCGTCGGGCTTTTACAGATGCATCGACGCACTGCCTGGAATTCCACGGAATCAAACATTCCAAGGAAAGAAGCCACATGCGTATATGCGACGGGAACCACCAAAATGTGCAACTTGCATGAGCTGCTGAGCTGCGCGTCGACCACGCTAGTTCACCCACGCACCAGCTAGATTCCCAGAGGACAGTGACTCGCAAGAAAATAAATTGCTGGCTGGACCACTTAAAAAAAGTTAGCAGGGCAAAACCCACCATATCACATCAGTAGCAAAGCAAAACAAATGAACAGCATTGTTGCCAAGCAGAAAACGAATGCACTGACCAAGATCCATTGGAAAAAGACATCGTCAATACATGCAATCTGCAGGCGGTTTGCCAGTGCAGATTAGCAAAGAATGATGCAAGGAGGCAGGCTTACGCACCAGGAGCGCTCCCGCTGCATGCACTTGTTGCAAGCCGTGGTTGTCACTTTGTTGACATAGTTGCTTGGGCTGCAGGCATCGGCAACTTCCACAGATAAGAACGCTGCCACTTGAAGTAACCAGGTCTCGGCAGGCACTGGGATCGGGTAAGTCGCAATTTCGAACAACTGACGTAAACACAAGAACGTGGGCACGAAGAAGGCGGCTGGGTCCGCTGAAGATGTCAACCTGGCAGAGGTCGAAAGACTTCATAAGCAAAGAGTCGACAGCACTGTTGAATAAGAGAACATGGTGTCTATCTTTGGAAGAAAACCCTGCAAAAGCGACAAGCAAAGAAGCTTTGAATGCGTGTCAAGCATGAGATTTAGTGTGTCGTGTACGTGTTAAATGCCAGCGCCAGGATGGAGAGATTGCTGGATGCAGGATTCAGTTCCGGGACTAAAAAGACCTCATCGAGGAATATAAAAGGACCATTTCTGAATGTGGCGTGGCGTTTCTTGAACGTGAGCTCAAAAGCTTCCTCGAATGGGACACTTCAAGAGAGTACCACGATATCCTCCCGAAATACGTTTGTACGGCAGATTGCATGGACACAACGACTGCACATCTGCAATTTTGATGCTCCATCACAATTCCTTAGAAATCCACGAAATGCTCACTTCAAGGCTTTATATAGTACGTCCCTGGCTGCGAGCAGCCTAGTGTAACGAGTTCGTTCGCAGCCAGAGAACCATGGAAAAGTGTAAACAAAACACCCGGCATGGGCTTGCTATTGCGGTGTTTGCATCTTCTCGCTTCAACGCATAGCCTTGAATAGAACATGACAAACGCAATAAGATATAATGCTCTAGAACCACTGTGCTTTTGCAACCTGTACAAATGAACAAATGAAGTGATGTCTTGCGCAACTAGTGTGCCAGCTTGTCAAGGCGTCTACAGTACTTGCAGAAGACAGCACCGCGAGAAGAACGCCATAGATTTCCATTAAGCAGCATGAAAAGAATCGCCCGTTACTTTTGCGGCGTCTCTTCAACACAAAGCCAGAAGACACGTATAGTCTACTTTTGGATGTTAGGTTCTTGTGAGTCTCGTATGAAACATTACTGTGGTAAACTGACTTAACAAATCAAC
Organism: Eimeria tenella; assembly: GCF_000499545.2. Lineage (NCBI taxonomy): Eukaryota > Apicomplexa > Conoidasida > Eucoccidiorida > Eimeriidae > Eimeria > Eimeria tenella. The sequence continues at coordinate 274,205 of NW_013541630.1, forward strand.
CGCATGTCTGCGTTTCTGGTTCGCCAACTTACTTCCTGAAGATAAGCCAACTAACAGGAACAGTAAAGAGTACTATTAGAGAAGGATTACTTGTGACCGCCGTGAATAAAGCAGCTGCACCTATTGGCAGCCAGCGGGCTAACACATTGCACGGACGTCCGCATAGAAAAATCTCAAGTATGTTAGAAACATACTTGAGTTGTCTCAAAACAGTTGATACGAACACGTTTTTGTGCACTCGGCGTCTGCACCTTTCGGAGGTGAAAGCGCTGCCACTTAAAGTCACCAAGATGCAGGGGCCAACGAAGACAGAGCAATCAGAATTTCAAGGGATCAGCGAGAGCATGAAGCCACGGGCACGAAGAAGGTGGCCGGGACAGCTGTTGACACGTATTGAGTAGAAGCCAAGAGAGCTCATAAACAAAACAGCAATGTTGGGTTGCACAAGTGCATAAATATGCACAGACGGAAACATGCGAATGCTGGGGGTTGAGCACTGCTGGCCTGAATCAACGAATGTTTGTCCAACAAATGACTACATCGAGCCCATACACATCGCGTGCTGTGTCTCTCCAGCAACTGTAAAACTGACAAGTAGAGCAAGTAAAATGGAAGCTCGGATCGCGTGCAGATAAGTGGAGCTATGGGCGATTAGCTCGCTAAATTCTCGGATCGCATGTTCTACATGAAGCATTCAACTGCAGCAAATCGCGTGGACCAAGCACGATTCTAATATGCCGAGCCAAAGAATACGCCTTTACACAGTATGTTAACCTCCACAGATATTTGGCAGCACCACGTGCTAGAGCTTAATTGAAACGAGCGAGGGTTAGAAAAAACAATTGATGCTGTGGGCGATTAGCGCGCGAACACTCGCTTAAACAGAAGCCAGTAGAAGCATGCACAGTGAATCAAAGAATACGTAACTTAGCAACGCCTTCGTTGTCTCTTTGTCTCCACAAGCATCAAAGTGTGCGCGAAGTGCAAGCCTGAAACTTCGGATCGCATGTTCTGGCTAGAACACCTACCCGCAGCAAATTGCGTGCACCGAGCCGCCACATACATGTGTTTATGGCTTGTCCAACACTGTACTATTATAACATGCTGACCTCCCAAGGTATCTGGCATCACCACGTGCTAGAGCTTATTTGTATCAAGACATGTGGGGAGATAGTTGATACTCCGCGCGATTAGCAGGCCAACGCACTCGCTAAAATTTCGAACGGTGGAGCGCTGCACAGTGAGTGGAAGAATATATGGATGAGCTAAGCCGTTGCTGTCCCTTTGATTGCACAATCATCGAAGTGTGCGCGAAATGCAAGCGTGGAACGTTGGAACGCATTGTCTAGCTAGAGCACCTAGCTGCAGCAAATTGCTTGCACCGAGCACCTACATGTATGTGATTCTGATGTGGCGCGTCCAACAATGCGCCTGCAACATATGTTAAACTCCCAAGATATATGGCATCACCACGTGCTAGAGCTTAGTTATAACAAGAGCTATGGGAAGACAGTTGCTGCTGTGGGCGATTAGCCGGCTAACGCACTTCCTAAAGTTCCAAACAGTGGAACGTTGCACTGTGAGCAGAATATATGAAAGACCTATGCCGTCGATGTCCCTTTGTCTGAGCAACCATCAATCTGTTCGCTTGGAACTTGGGATCGCATGTCCTAGCTAGAACACGTAGCTGCAGCAACTTGCGTCCACCGAGCAGCTACGTACATGCGATTCTGACATGTCAAACGAAGCAATGCCCTGCACAACATGTTACCCTCCCAGCGTCTAAGGCATCACCGTTTGCTAGAATTTAGTTGTATCATCAGCTATATGGAGACAATTGTTGCTGCAAAGGATTAGTATGCTGGCGCACTCGCTAAAAGTTCATATGGTGGAACCATGCACGGTTAGTGCATGAGTATGTGAATGAGCTAAGACCTCGCTGTCCCTTTGACTGTACAAGCATCAAAGTGTGCGCAAAATGCAAGCTCGCAATTCCGCAGCGCGCGTTTTACCTGGAACGCTCAAGTGCAGCTGATCATGTGTAGCGAGCAACTACATATGTGCGATTCTGAAAAACGAAACAATGCACCTGCAAAACATGATATGCTCCCAGCGTATAGGGCATCTCCGTTTGCTAGAAATTAGTTGTATCGTCGCTTGTACAAAGACACTTGTTGCAATGGGTGAACGGCGGGCCGACGCACTTGCTAAAATTTCAAACAGTGGAACGTCGCACAGGGGGTAGAAATATGTGTAAATGAGCCAAGCCGTCCCTCTCCCCTTTCCTGCGCAAGCATCAGAGTGTGCACGGAATGCAAGCTCGCAACGTCGCAGCGAGCGTCTTACCTGAAACGCTCACTGCAACTAGTTGCGTGCACCGACCAACTACGTCTCTACACGTCTCCCTTGCTAAACGAAGTAGCACGCTTGCATAATATGTTAAATTCCAAAAGTATTTGGCATCACCACGTGCTAGAGCTTAGTTGTATCAAGAGGTATGGAAGGAGAGTTGTTGGTGTGGACGGTTAGCGGGCTAACGCACTTGCTGAAATTTCAAACAGTGGAACGTTGCACAGTGAGCAGAAGAATACATGAATGAGCTGAGCCGTCGCTGTCCCTTTGTCTGTCTAAGCATCAATGTGTGCGCGGAATGCAAGCCCTCAGCTTCCGATCGCATGTGCTAGCTAGAACACCTAGCTGCAGAATGTTGCGTGCACCGAGCAACTACACATATGCGAATCTGCAATGTCGAACGAAGCAGTGCCCTGCACAGCATGTTACCCTCCCAGCGTATAGGGCATCTCCGTTTGCTAGAAATTAGTTGTATCGTCAGTTATATGGAGGCTGTTGATGCTATGGGCGATTGGCGGGCCGACGCACTTGCTGAAATTTCAAACAGTGGAACGTCGCACAGGGGGTAGAAATATGTGTAAATGAGCCAAGCCATCCCTCTCCCCTTTCCTGCGCAAGCATCAGAGTGTGCGCGGAATGCAAGCTCGCAACGTCGCAGCGAGCGTCTTACCTGAAACGCTCACTGCAACTAGTTGCGTGCACCGACCAACTACGTCTCTACACGTCTCCCTTGCTAAACGAAGTAGCACGCTTGCATAATATGTTAAATTCCAAAAGTATTTGGCATCACCACGTGCTAGAGCTTAGTTGTATCAAGAGGTATGGAAGGAGAGTTGTTGGTGTGGACGGTTAGCGGGCTAACGCACTTGCTGAAATTTCAAACAGTGGAACGTTGCACAGTGAGCAGAAGAATACATGAATGAGCTGAGCCGTCGCTGTCCCTTTGTCTGTACAAGCATCAATGTGTGCGCGGAATGCAAGCCCTCAGCTTCGGATCGCATGTGCTAGCTAGAATACTCAGCTGCAGAATGTTGCGTGCACCGAGCAACTACACATATGCGAATCTGCAATGTCGAACGAAGCAGTGCCCTGCACAGCATGTTACCCTCCCAGCGTATAGGGCATCTCCGTTTGCTAGAAATTAGTTGTATCGTCAGTTATATGGAGGCTGTTGATGCTATGGGCGATTGGCGGGCCGACGCACTTGCTGAAATTTCAAACAGTGGAACGTCGCACAGGGGGTAGAAATATGTGTAAATGAGCCAAGCCGTCCCTCTCCCCTTTCCTGCGCAAGCATCAGAGTGTGCGCGGAATGCAAGCTCGCAACGTCGCAGCGAGCGTCTTACCTGAAACGCTCACTGCAACTAGTTGCGTGCACCGACCAACTGCGTCTCTACACGTCTCCCTTGCTAAACGAAGTAGCACGCTTGCATAATATGTTAAATTCCAAAAGTATTTGGCATCACCACGTGCTAGAGCTTAGTTGTATCAAGAGGTATGGAAGGAGAGTTGTTGGTGTGGACGGTTAGCGGGCTAACGCACTTGCTGAAATTTCAAACAGTGGAACGTTGCACAGTGAGCAGAAGAATACATGAATGAGCTGAGCCGTCGCTGTCCCTTTGTCTGTCTAAGCATCAATGTGTGCCCGGAATGCAAGCCCTCAGCTTCGGATCGCATGTGCTAGCTAGAATACTCAGCTGCAGAATGTTGCGTGCACCGAGCAACTACACATATGCGAATCTGCAATGTCGAACGAAGCAGTGCCCTGCACAGCATGTTACCCTCCCAGCGTATAGGGCATCTCCGTTTGCTAGAAATTAGTTGTATCGTCAGTTATATGGAGGCTGTTGATGCTATGGGCGATTGGCGGGCCGACGCACTTGCTGAAATTTCAAACAGTGGAACGTCGCACAGGGGGTAGAAATATGTGTAAATGAGCCAAGCCGTCCTTCTCCTGAACGTGCTAAAGTATAAAACAGTGGAACGCTGCGCAATGAGTAGAAATATGTGTAAGTGAGCCGAGCTGTCCCTCTCCTGTTTTCTGCGTAAGCGTCGAAGTGTGCGCGGAATGCAGCCTTGCGAATTCGCAGCGCGTGTTTTACCTGGAACGCTGAACTGCAGCTAATCGCGTGCACCGCCCAACCACGTCTCTACACGTCTACTATGTAACACTAAGTAGCACGCTTGTGCAATATGTTAATCTCCAAAAGTATTTGGCATCACCGCGTGCTAGAGCGTAGGTTTGTCAAGAGGTATGGAGGGAGAGCTGTTGGGGTGGGCGATTAGCTGGCTAACGTACTTGGTAAAGTAGGAAACAATGGAACGGTGCACAGTGTGTAGAAGTATGTGTATGAGCTAAGGTGTCGCTGACGCTTTGTCTGCGCAACCATCAAAATGTTTGCGAAACGTAAGCTTGGAACGTCGGATCGAATTGTCTAGGTGGAACACCTAGCTGCAGCAAATTGCGTGCACTGAGCAACTACATGTATTCGATTCTGCTATGTCGAATGAACCTGCACAACATGTTACCCTTCCAGCGTGTACGGCATCACCGTTTGCTAGAATTTAGTTGTATCGTCAGCTATATGGAGACAATTATTGCTGCGGAGGGTTAGTAGGCTAACGCACTACCTAAAAGTTCATATGGTGGAACCCCCCACAGTTAGTGGAAGAATACGTGAATGAGCTATGCGGCCGCTATCCCTTCGTCTGCGCAAACATCGAAGTTGGCTTGAAGTGCAGCCTCGCAACTTCGTAGCCGGCGTTTTACCTGAAACGCTCTACTGCAGCTAATTGAGTGCACCGGTCAATTATATGTCGCTGCACAACATGCACAACATTCACGCCAAACGAAACAATATGCCTGTACGATATGTGAACTTTCCAAGACATATGGCATCGCCACGTGCTAGAGTTTAGTTGTTTCAAGATCTCTGGGGAGACAGTTGCTGCTGTGGGCGATTAGCGGGCTAACGCACTCGCTTCTAGTTTCAAACAGTGGAACGCAGCACAATTAGTAGAAATATGTGTATGAGCTAAGCTGCCGCTGTCCCTTTGTCTGTACAAGCAACAAACAGTGCGCGAAATGCAAGCTTGCAACTTCGCAGCGCGCGCTCTATCTGAAACGCTCAACTGCAGCTAATCGCGCGCACCGACTAACTACGCCTCTTCACGTCTAATATGAGAAACGAAACAATGTGCCTGAACAACATGTCAAACCCCCACGACACTCAGCATCACCACGTGCTAGAACTTAGTTGTATCAAGAGTTACGGGGAGACAGTTGCTGTTGTGGGCGATTAGCTGGCTAACGCATTAGCTTATAATTTCAGACAGTGTAACGTTGCACAGTGAGTGGGAGATTATGTGAATGAGCTAATCCGTCGCTGTCCCTTTGTCTGCGCAAGCATCAATGTGTGCAGGGAATGCAAGCCCGCAACTTCGGATCGCATGTGCTAGCTAGAACACCTAACTGCAGCAAATTGCGTGCACCGAGCAACTACATATACGCGATTCTGATATGTCGAGCAAAGCAATGCCCTGCACAACATGTTACCCTCCCAGCGAATAGGGCATCTCCGTTTGCTAGAGCTTAGTTGTATCTTCAGCTATATGGAGACAATTGCTGCTCCGAGGGATTAGTAGGCCAACGCACTCGCTTATAATTTCAAACAGTGGAACGTTGCACAGTGCGTGAAAGAATATGTTAGTGGGCTAAGCCGTCGCTATCTTTTTGTCTGCGCAAACATCAAAGTGTGCGCGGAATGCAAGCTTGCAACTTCGCAGCGCGCGTTTTACCTGAAACGCTCAACTGCGGCTAATCGCGTGCACCAACCAACTACGTCTCTGCAAGTTTACTATGTAAAACGAGGTAGGACGCCTACACAAGATGTTAATCTCCAAAAGTATTTGGCAGCACCGCGTGCTAGAGCTCAGTTGTACCAAGAGCTACGGAAGGAGAGCTGTTGGTATGGGCGATTAGCTGCGCAGCGCAGTTGCTAAAATTTCAAACAGTGGAACCTTGCGCAGTGAGCAGAAGAATAGATGAATGAGCTAAGGCGTCGCTGTCCCTTTGTCTGCGCAACCATCGAAATGTTCGCGAAATGGATGCGTGGAATTTGGGATCGCATTATCTAGCTGGAACACCTAGCTGCAGCAAGTTGCGTGCACAAAGCAACTACATGTATGCGATTCTGATATGTCGAACGAAGCAATGGGCCTGCACAACATGTTTCCCTCCCAGAGTATAGGGCGTCACTGTTTGCTAGAATTTAGTCGTATCGTCTGTTATATGGAGGCTGTTGTTGCTATGGGCAGTTGGCAGGCTAACGAACTTGCTAAAGTTTCAAACAGTGGAGCGTTGCGCAGTGAGTAGAAATATGTGCAGGTGAGCCAAGCCGTCCCTCTCCTGTTTTCTGTGCAAGCATCAAAGTGTGCGCGGAATGCAAGGTTGCAAATTCGCAGCACGTATCTTACCTGAAACGCTCAGCTGCAGCTAATCGCGTTCACCGACCAACTACGCCTCTTCACGTCTAATATGAGAAACGAAACAATGTGCCTGAACAACATGTCAAACCCCCACGACACTCAGCATCACCACGTGCTAGAACTTAGTTGTATCAAGAGTTACGGGGAGACAGTTGCTGTTGTGGGCGATTAGCTGGCTAACGCATTAGCTTATAATTACACACAGTGTAACGTTGCACAGTGAGTGGGAGATTATGTGAATGAGCTAATCCGTCGCTGTCCCTTTGTCTGCGCAAGCATCAATGTGTGCAGGGAATGCAAGCCCGCAACTTCGGATCGCATGTGCTAGCTAGAACACCTAACTGCAGCAAATTGCGTGCACCGAGCAACTACATATACGCGATTCTGATATGTCGAGCAAAGCAATGCCCTGCACAACATGTTACCCTCCCAGCGAATAGGGCATCTCCGTTTGCTAGAGCTTAGTTGTATCTTCAGCTATATGGAGACAATTGCTGCTCCGAGGGATTAGTAGGCCAACGCACTCGCTTATAATTTCAAACAGTGGAACGTTGCACAGTGCGTGAAAGAATATGTTAGTGGGCTAAGCCGTCGCTATCTTTTTGTCTGCGCAAACATCAAAGTGTGCGCGGAATGCAAGCTTGCAACTTCGCAGCGCGCGTTTTACCTGAAACGCTCAACTGCAGCTAATCGCGTGCACCGACCAACTACGTCTCTGCAAGTTTACTATGTAAAACGAGGTAGGACGCCTACACAAGATGTTAATCTCCAAAGGTTTTTGGCAGCACCGCGTGCTAGAGCTTAGTTGTACCAAGAGCTACGGAAGGAGAGCTGTTGGTGTGGGCGATTAGCTGCGCAGCGCACTTGCTAAAATTTCAAACAGTGGAACCTTGCGCAGTGAGCAGAAGAATAGATGAATGAGCTAAGGCGTCGCTGTCCCTTTGTCTGCGCAATCATCGAAATGTTCGCGAAATGCATGCTTGGAATTTGGGATCGCATTGTCTAGCTGGAACACCTAGCTGCAGCAAGTTGTGTGCACAAAGCAACTACATGTATGCGATTCTGATATGTCGAACGAAGCAATGGGCCTGCACAACATGTTTCCCTCCCAGCGTATAGAGCGTCACCGTTTGCTAGAGTTTAGTCATGTCGTCTGTTATATGGAGGCTGTTGTTGCTATGGGCGATTGACGGGCCAACGCACTTGCTAAAGTTTCAAACAGTGGAGCGCTGCGCAGTGAGTAGAAATATGTGCAAGTGAGCCAAGCCGTCCCTCTCCTGTATTCTGTGCAAGCGTCGAAGTGTGCGCGGAATGCAGGCTCGCAAATTCGCGGCGCGGGTCTTACCTGCAACGCTGAACTGCAGCTAATCGCGTGCACCGCCCAACCACGTCTCTACACGTCTACTATGTAACACGAAGTAGCACGCTTGGACAATATGTTAATCTCTAAAAGTATTTGGCATCACCGCGTGCTAGAGCTTAGTTGTTCCAAGAGCTACTAAGGGAGAGCTGTTGGTGTGGGCGATTAGCTGGCCAACGCACGTGCTAAAATTTCAAACAGTGGAACGTTGCAGAGTGAGCAGAAGAGTATATGAATGAGCTAAGGCGTCGCTGTCCCTTTGTCTGCACAACCACTGAAATGTTCGCGAAATGCATGCTTGGAATTCGTTATCGCATATCCTAGCTAGAACACCTGGCCGCATCAAGTTGCGTGAACCGAGCAACTACGTATACGCGATCCTGCTATGTCAAATGAAACAAGACTTCGCACAATATGTCACGCTCCCAGCGAGTAGGGCATCACCGTTTGCGAGAGCTTAGTTGTACCGTCAGTTAAATGGAGACAATTACTGCTCCGGGGGATTAGTCGGCTAGCGCACCCGCTTATAATTTCAAGCAGTGGAACACTGCACAGTGCGTGAAAGAAAATGTTGATGAGCTAAGCCTTTGCTACCCATTTGTCTGCGCAAGCATCAAAGTGTTCGGAAATGCAAGCTCGCAACTTCGCTGCGCGTGTTTTACCTGAAACGCTCAACTGCAGCTAATCGCGTGCACCGACCAACTACGCCTCTATACGTCTAATATGAGAAGCGAAACAATGCGCCTAGACAACACGTAAAGCTCCCACGATACTTGGCATCACCACGTGCTAGAACTTAGTTGTGTCGAGAGTTATGGGGAGACAGTTGCTGTTGTGGGCGATTAGCGGGCTAACGCACTAGCTTATAATTTCAGACAGTGTAACGTTGCACAGGGAGTGGGAGATTATGTGAATAAGCTAAGCCGTCGCTGTCCCTTTGTCTGCACAAGCATCAATGTGTGCGGGGAATGCAAGCCCGCAACTTCGGATCGCATGTGCTAGCTAGAACACCTAACTGCAGCAAATTGCGTGCACCGAGCAACTACATATACGCGATTCTGATATGTCCAACGAAGCAATGCGCTCGCACAGCATGTTATCCCTCCAACGTATAAGGCATCACCGTTTGCTAGAGCTTCAGTTGTATCGTCAGTTATATGGAGGCTGTTGTTGCTGTGGGCGATTAGTAGGAAAGCGGACTTGCTGGAATTTTGAAAAAGGGGGAGCGTTTCACAGTGAATGGAGGAGAATGTTAGTGGGCTGAGCCATCGCTGTCCCTTTGTCTGCGCGAGCAGTAAAATATGTTTGCAAAATGCGCAAGCTTGCAACTTCGCACTGCATGTTCTAGCTGAAACACACAACTGTAGCTAATTGCCTGCACCGACCAACTAGGTCTCTTCAAATCTATTATGCTGAACCTCACAAGGCGTGCCTGCACAGTGTGTTAACGTCCAAAGATATGGCATCATTACTCGCCAGAGCCTAGTTGTATCAAGACCTATGGGGAGACAGCTGCTGCTGTGGGCGATTAGCGGGCTAACGCACTTGCTAGAATTTTAAACAGTGGAACATTGTAAAATGAGTGGAAAAATATGCCAATGAGCTAAGCAGTCGCTGCTCCTTTGTCTGCACAAACATCCAAATGTTCATGAAACGCAAGCTTTCAGCTTCGCAGTGCCTGAAACAGTCAACTACAGCAAATCGCGTGGACCACGCAACTACTCGCCTACGGTTCTAATATGTCGAGCCCAATAACATGCGCTCGCACAGAATGTTAACCTGACGAAATATGACATCCCTTTTTGCTAGAGCTTAGGTGTATCAAGAGCTACAGGGACACAGTTGCAGCTATGGCGGATTCGCGGGCGCAGCCATTCGCTGAACGTTTGGATAATGAAAACTTGTACAGTGGGGGAAAGTGAGTGTAAACCAGCTGAGCGTCTGCTGTCCTTTCGCTTGCACAAGCATTCAAAGTGTGTGAGGAATCGAAGCATGCAGCGCTACTGCACCGTGGGTTTGTTCTGCCAATATATACGGCATAATAATTTGCTAGATCTCAATTGTAATAAGGGCCATAAGGACATCAGTTGCAACTGTGGGCTTTTGGCGGGCTAACGCACTTGCCAAATTATTGGCAAGCACGTTATATACGGGAATTGATACAATCGGTAGAAGGGTATGGAAATTTGCTGAACGTCTGCTGTGTCCTTCTCTAAACACGTATTCAGAGTGCTCATGAGATGCAACCTTCCAGCTTCGGATCACATGTTCTACGCGTAACCTGGAACTGCAGCAACTCACGTGAATAGATCAACTACGTGTCTGGGATTCAAATGTGCCGAAAACAAGACTGCAGTTGTTTAAATTTTCAGCCTGCCGCCATAGAGCAGTGGCAACCTGTATCGCATGATACAGTGCACGGCCAGCGTGGTCAATCGCCTGCGTACCAGCTAAATTTGTCAAACAAAACTGCACCTTGCAAGGAAAATTGGTATGATAATCGGAAATTACCGACCGGTTTCAATTAGCGTGCGTTCACTTTTTGTGCGCCTTCGCTGCGTCAGCAGGCGATGAACGCTTCCAGAAATAAAAGGCACTGGCATTTGTAATCTTCAAGAAGCTGTAACCAATTAGAGAATTGCAATTATACAATATGATTTAATTGAAGATGAGATCAAGGAAAAATGAATCGTGTTTTTTAGACTTGCAAGGACGCATCAGCAACCACTCGAGAGCACCGCTGGATCAGCGAATGGGAAGAGTCCTCAGTTAAAACCCTGGCAAAAGCGGCGCGTATCACCAGATGGACTCATTAAATGTCTTTCACTCATATTAAGAGATACAGTATGCAGTCTGTTTGCGGACGTTCGACGCAGAACCCGAAAGAAGTCGACAGTATCGCGAGCCACAAACCAGCATCGAACACTAGAAATCAGTCAGTCCTGTCTGCAGCATGCCTTCATTTGAACACAAATGCAGAAGTTTTACAAAAGGAGACGGTGCAATTCAGCATCATCAAAGCCTCCGAAAACATAGTACTTCGTCGAATCTCTTGAAAAGATCAAGAGTTTGTTCGCCATTTTAATGGTCCGACTTACTTCCTGGAAGTGCACGAAATTCCATATTAGTCTCACGTACGGAAGTGTTATTAATAATGACGTAGCTGACACAGCAACTCTGGGCAGATCAGTTGCAAGTGCTTGCAACCAGCCGACCAACGTACTCTCTAAATTTTCATAAAATGGAAGCTTGAGCGGACGAACAATTTAGGGGTTTCGAAAGACAACGATCGACATTGTCGTTGTTGTATTGAAGGCATTTCCCTGCTCCGACTCACCGCCTACACTTGAACGGAACTGCACTTGACAAAGAAAGATGGCATAATCCGCCAGATTCGCTGAGGTGTGGCGAACTGCATAATGTATTAAGCACCTAGTCAAGCAGGTGTCCAACGTACCAACTAAAGTGTCCGAAGATTGTGACACTCAGAAGAAACTGAAGCAAATTTTGGGAACCGCAAGGTGGTGGCAAAACATATGCACTCACTGGTTGGGCGCCTCGGTTACCGCCGTGTCGACACGCACATTCTCAAACTTAGGTCAGTGGCACCTTGCAAGAGGAAAAGGAAAGTCAATTGAAAGAAACAATTTGTGGCGCTGAGTGCCCCCGATTCTGAAAACTCATTGAGGCCATGGAAAAAGCGACACATGGGGGGCAGCTGAAGGCATAAACTAGGTAGGGCGAATGTTGGTAGAATTCTGAAAGCATAAACTAGGTGGAGCGAATATTGGTAGAATTATGTCGTCTGCTATGCCCTTTCATGAGCGCACGTTTAAAACAGTCGTCAAATGGAATTTCGAAGGTGAGGATGACGTCATCTTGTCCGGTCACCTAGTTGTGCCAAGAGGTTTTCTTAACGTGCACAACAAAGACATCTTGCAGACACAAATGCCAGCACCACTTGTTATTACATACTTGTATCAAGAACTCTGATGCCAGTTCCATGTGCGGCCGTCCAAGGAGAAAACGATCAGCCTAACCAGGTAAAAATAAAAAGAAATACACAGATGCGTTTGGAGCGTCGTTGCAAAGAGGGATAAAATGACATGCGGAAGAAGGTTAGAGCACTAGCGAAATAGCATGCCTGCATTAAAAGTGTGAAATAACTATTTGACGCAGCTACTGATCAGTGGCGACACGAAATTGAGTCGCGGAAGTCGAAACAGCCTAGGGCTTCCCAGACATCCGGCAAGTACTTCAAGCACATCAACACCCTGCCAGCGATTTTATATGCCAACGCACTTTCTAGCCAATCAAAAGCCTTCATTCTGTGGGCAAAAATGAATTTTCGCTATTGTTATTCCACTAGTCTTCAAAAACACTGTGTTGTCTCAACGACTATGAGCAGAGAACTGACATTCATGGGCGGATAGAACGCCAGCGCACTTCCTAAATTTTCATAGTTTGAAACATTTTACTAGCAAGTAAAACATGTTCTTGTAAGCGTCCAAACAAAAGAATGATACGCCGTTGCATTTGTATTCAGGAAAGTTTCTGCATCGACACACTCTCTGAGCGTGCACGTGCACAATAAACCGACACGACCAAAATGCGGCAATCTTTACCAGCTAGTCCAGTGCAAATCTATTTTTCAATTCTCGAACATACCAACTGAATTTGCAAAGTGCGGCAAACGTGAAAGAAGCAAAGGCAAAATTATCTGAAATTGTCATTGTGTGGCATGAGATATGCACTCACTCGTTCTGCGCCTCGGCTACTAGGTTGCCAACGGACTTTCTTGCTCTGCAACGAATGGCATCCTGCAATAGAGCAGGATTCCATTTCGTCGCTGCTGCAGCCAATGAGGATAAAGCAGCAGCAATTCCGACGACTAGATAGGGTTAACACACGTCGAGGACATGGGAGAGGTGGCTCGGTTAGTTGGCAATATCCAATTGGTAGAAAGGAAGACGGATTCATCTTATCATCATTAATCACAGGCATCTACAGCATATGTGGTTGATGGCTTCTGCTGTCCTCTCCTGGCAGCGGCAATAAACAACAATCGTCAGCGCATCCATTATAGTAGGAGACAATTGCTTTAAACCATTCATGCACCGGCGGAAGTGCAACTGAGCATGTATTGCCTGCTCTCCACACCTATCGCATTCCCAAAAAACCCTTATACCAGTGGTACAAAGTTTTGAGTCTTCCCAAAACAATAAACGCTTCACATAAATTTTTGCCTGCACACTTTTGCACAGCTGACGATGATCGTCTTATCCGTCCCAGAATGGCTTGGTTGCGGTACTATTTTCTGCAGAGTAAACGTGCGCGCTCATTCTTCATGAATTACAATCTTGCTGCATATGCGTATGTGTCAGCAAACTGACTGAATTTGGGCGAAATAATCCCTGGCGCTTAAGTTGAAAAGCCTCGACCCCACTCCTGAATCTGGTGAGTAAAAAACCTAAGATAACGTGTCGCTGACAACATGATTTGAGTTGAGAACAGCAGTCAGCATGAACTGAGCACTAGTGCGCTCCATCTGTGCTTCAACACAGTGATTGAATTTGCACATAATGGCCCCTCTCACTCGCAAATGGAATAGCTCTTTACTTCTGACGTACTGCGGTTGATATAGAGAGAATAATAATCTTGCCCTAAACATGACAATGCGCCACCTGGATGTGGAAAGGGGCTGTACGACTCTTTAAGGACACCTGGAATACGCTGATCAGCTCTGCCCTTGGTGCTTCGATGCGTTAACACACTTTCTAAGCTCAAAGATTCACAGAAAAGAGCCAATAATGATGAGCCGTCGGCAATGAGCAGAGCTTCGAAGCCGCCAAGCTGAACTAGCACTTCTACAGAGAGTAGCTATCCTGCTGAAGCGTCATTGCGTTAGCGCGCGAGGGTCATTTACAGGTGATGGCTCTCTGCAGTTAATATTGGTTATGCTCCATCGAATGAAGCGACGCATTAATAAACGAAGCATGGTTTCATCAGCCGAACTGGGGCAGCTTAAATTAGCAGTTTAGTAGCTAGCTTAGATCATTGTTGCGTGGGCGGACACAGGACTGTACAAAAAGCGACATTTTACTGAGACAAGTGCCTCTACAATCTGGCGCCGTAAAAGTGGAGACACTGCTATGAACATATCACTCGCTTAGCTACAGCGTTAGCGCTGCAGTGCAGGTAAAATCATTCAGGGATTTTGCTCTGTCACATCTTGAGCGAGCTATGACAGTGCATCAACGTAAGCAGCTCAGCTACCTTTCTAGAAATAGCGTGAGCACAAGGACACGTAAAGCACGAAATGGCAACCATTAGGCTGCACAACCATTCCAAAGCATCTCAATATGACACCCTGTTTAAACAGAACTGTTGTGTCAGTAGGCGATAAACGTATTAGCTCTCAAATTCATTCACATGCCTAGCACTTGGCTGTCAATCTCTTGCATGCCAACGCACCTCCTGACCCCGAGGGAATGCGATTATTCGGAAACGCGTAGCGCATTGATGTACACGTTTTTAGAGGCCGAAAACTCAGGTAAGCAGAACACCTAGTCAAGTGACCTGCTTACCTTTATCTCAGTTGTCAAGCACAGCTGGTCTAATTCCTTAGAAAGATGAACCTCCGGCAAGACATTCAAAACGGTACAGTGAGTACAAATGGTGTCGGTAAGCTAGTAAGACCGAACGCTTCAGCTAATCAAATATTGCAAGCGTGAACAAGAAAAAACAATGGCCTAGGCGCAAATTGATGTCTCGCGTGCCTCGGTAATAGGTGCGTCCACAAAGTTCCCATCCGATGAAATTAGCTTACGAGACATGAATAACACAACCATTGGGAGCGCCAAATTTAGTGCAAGGCGACTGCACGATGATGGTGCCAGAGCGAGCATAGTAGCAAAAAGAGTGTAACATCAATATATGGGTGAACTTTTCAACTTAGTACAGGTAGTATACAGATCTGCATGCCAAACTAAGGCAAGGCTCCTTTGGTGGACTGCAGAAGCACGCATGAAGTGAGACCCAATAGAAACAACTGTTTGCGGATACGCAGGACTCCTGGGCACATGTCGTTACCAAGTTTGGGGCGTGCCTGAGGAGACGGTGCAGGGCTGCATAGAATGGCAGATCGACGTTGAGGTGGGTAAGCATGCTCAACGGAAACCACCAACGGAAATCTCCTGTTGCTCCATTCTATCAAAAGCACAGCTAATGTTGGACGAAAAAGTATCCCACAAATCAAAATTGCCTAAATACCACAAAGCCCCCGTAGCGTTTCAACAGCTGTGGGCACGTTATCTGCGTTTCTCGGATTTATGTGGTCTGGCGCACTTCCTGGGGCTGCAAAAAGTGAGATTCTGAAATTAAAAGTCAAACAGTCTTTGGAAATCGCCCATCCTGAGGAGTATAGCAATGCCGGTTGGATGTGCTGGCCGCTTGCAGGAAAGCGCACTCCCTGTATTCACACAAATGCAGCCAAGGTACTTGTGAGAAGCCGCATGGCGTAGCCACCCAATTACACTGAAGCTGTGGCAATAACTGATCGCATATGCATCTGGGTTGAGTCTACGCCAGCGCATGAGCTGAATGCTCTCGCCCTGAAGGCTTTAAAAAGCAAATGACACTATTGCTGCATTCACAAAATTGCGGTGGTCAGAAGCACGCAGTCAGCAGCTTGTCTTGAACCTCAGTTTGGATATTCGAGAAACACTGATTGAATAATTGCTAATGCACCCAAGATAAGAAGAGCAGAGGCCCACTAGATGCCACTGTGACAAGTGCCACAAGTGCGGCAATATCGCGCCCTCTACGCAATTTTATCAAGCTGCTGCAGCCGCTACACTCAAATCCTAGCAATATTGACGGGGCTGTTCCAATCGTTTATCTCCGTCTGGTGATGATTACGATCTAACACGTTGTACTAATGAATGCCCTGCAGCTAAGCGCAAATCCTAGATTTGTACGTAGTTGCACACTGTGAATTTGCTTGTCACAGTGACAAGGAATAAGTTAGCTGCTGCCGTCGGTAATAGAGCGCATCCAACCACTGAACTGTGGGTGCCACTACGAGCACGTGATGCGTATGCCTGGTCTGCCGGAGCCCAGCTACCATGATGAAATGGCAAAGCTCATCAAAGCCTTTAGCCTACAGCTGCCAGAATAAGCAAAATTTCTGCGCCTTTCAGCCTAGTGCGAGTTAAAAGACCAAATGAATTAGCAGGGAGTGAAATGCTCCGAAACAAACAGCAGAGCCACCCTGAATCACAGTAACGAAGCGATGTGATGGAAACTTCGGCTTTGCACCTTCCAGATTATCTGTTTAATAGGACGCGCCACAGTTGCTCAGTGCATTGACATTATCAAGATTCTAACTGAAGATGTAATCAGCTATGATTGCCGCAATGAGGCAATCCACACTACATGAGCGCAAACGCCTCTTGCTCTTATTTGCTTTAGCGCACTAATTGAATACTCATATCGAGCAAAGGAGCGTGGAGCGTACGCGTGAATGACCCATTTGGAACTGGCAACCAGTGGCAGACTGTTCGAGGAGTCAAGCTTTGGTTTTTTAGCACACGTACAATTCGCATTTCCCAAGTCCTTGATAGCACATGGCAACCGACGAAGAGTATTCACTTATCGAGCTCTTCACGCAGTCCCTAATTTATGGTTAGATAGAACAACATTATTCGAGTCTGCAGCAAATATTGTGCTCAAATACGGTATGGAGCCAACAGGCTGCAGCAGGCATTTTGTGTATGAGCAGGTCAGTTGTGTGCTAGCGTGAGAACGCACCTTCTCAGTCTGTACGGAGAGACGTTGTCAGGAGCAAATCTTCCAAACGCCAGATATTTGGTCACCCATACAAACAGGCAAGTCAGTTGTGTGCTAGCGTGAGAACGCACGTTCTCAGTCTGTACAGAGCGACATTGTCAGGAGCAAATCTTTCAATCGCCAGATATTTGGTCACCCATACAAACAGGGAAGTTGCTTTTCCGGCATATCAAACCAGCTATGAGAGCTGAAAGGCCTCATCACCTTGATCACTCAACTGCAGCAGCCCGCACGAACACGACGGCACCGAATCTATGCGCTGCGTTAGCTCACAACAGAATGGCGGACACCGTCACATCTTTCCGGCATAGTAAGACAGAAAACTGAAAACGGAAGATTTCAATAATCCATACGTTCAGACTTCCTACGCCTTCGGAGCTTCGGAGCGTTGGCGCCGAAATACGTAAATTGAAATGAAGACACAAACAACGAAAAATACCAATATGCGACAAATAGAATCAGCAAATCACTCTGGACTTTGAAAGTTATTCAAACGGAGACACGTAGGGCGTTCTCGGCAAGACATTTAGAGAAGCTGCAAAAGGTGAAAGCTTGCATGCGTGGATAATCTACGCATCCGAAATTGCCGCATTGTGCAAATGGTTTGAACTTGGCAGCGCCGTCACTATGTTTCTGTCGGATTAACGCACATCGTTAATTGGCAACAATGACTGCTTTTGGAAGTACAGGTGGGCGACAATATCTAGTCAAGCAGTTTTGGCCAGGGCAAATGTACGTTTTGGCAGCTTGAGACTACACGCACATCCTCGGTCTGCATGAATTGAGGCCCTGCAGTAAAAAGCTGTATTGCCATCCTCAAGAGGTGTTTTATACGTATTGGCAGCTCCAACCAGCCTTCGGTGTGTCTGAGCCGTTGACAGTGAAGCATAGAGGAAACGTAAGGGAGGATGGTATATTCAAGGAGGATTGTTGAGCCGTGGGGGCTGGTATGGAACTTTTGCACTTCCTGACAACTGGTACGAAGTGGCATGTGCGCTCGGCATGCTGTTAGGGCAGCGCAATAATTGAATGTGCAAGCAGTGCGACCTTGCGTGAGTGGAAGAGTTCCTGTTTGCAGTTATAGGACTGAACAAACTTAATGTGGGAACCAGCAAAAATAGTAATCACTTGGGTAACTAGATGCGCACAATTACTGAAGCATGTGAGAGCAGACACTTCACCACAGGCTCCAAATTTACCCGAAATAACCACTTGGAAGCACAGATATGCGGCTTCAGGCGTGAGGCTGCGTGAGACGCAACGTAAGCCGGCGCATCACTGTTGTGCATTGTGCGTGGCGTGCCAGTACAGAGACACACAGAATGACACTAGGAGGAAAACGTAAACGTTTGGAGTCACTTGGCTGCATCAAAGGATGTAGAAACACCAGCTCAGCACTGCATACGCCGTCCCCAAATCATGCATACGAAAAGCGTGGGCCCGCGAGCAGTAGTATCACACAGTTATCTAAAACAGTCTTAATGTGCCCAAGGCTTCAAGAGTTATACAGAACAACTGCACGATAGCAGTTTGGGTGCATCAACGCACTTTGCAAAGTTCACAAACTAGCAGGTATAGACGGCAACTTGATTGGAAATTACTGACAGCTAAGTTTGGAGCAGTCCAACGAAAACAAAAGGCTCTTGCAGTTGTGATACCCGCATCCCTTGGAGTCTCCACATTGCCCAGACTCGTAGAGGTTCACACACTTCAAGCACTGACAAGGTGATACTCACTCAACCTAGCAAATACACGCGACAAGGCTTGTACGGCTAACTGTTCATAGTTGATAGCGTCTCTGGTTTTCACCAAGCTGCGGCTCTGGATGCTTTATCCGCCAGCTCCGCATGCTTCATGCATTTGGCACATTGCTACCGAATACGCACTGTTTGGCACCCAAGCACCCTACAAGGACGACATAGCCTAGTGCGAGTTAAGCGAAATTCTCATTACCTCTGCAACACCGCAGGTGCCACAAACTGCTGCGGCGGCGCAACTGTGCTGTGATTCCAACGACAGCGTCGCCAGCTCAACGAACGCTTCAGTGACGCAACGTACTGGCTCAGTCTGGACGAAACAAACCCTTGCAAAGACAAACAGCATATGCTCCTGAAAGCACCACAGTGCCTTGAAAGCTTTGAATGCAGCATCGCTGCATTTGTTTGCACCGAGTGGCGGCTCTGCATGCTTCATGCATTTGGCACATTGCTACCGAATACGCACTGTTTGGCGTCTAAGCGCCTTACAAGGACGACATAGCCTAGTGCTAGTTAAGCGAAATTCTCATTATCTCTGCAACACCGCAGGTGCCACAAAACTGCTGCGGCGGCGCACCTGTGCTGTGATTCCAACGACAGCGTCGCGAGCTCAACGAATGCTTCAGTGACGCAACGTACTGGCTCAGTCTGGACGAAACAAACCCTTGCAAAGACAAACAGCATATGCTCCTGAAAGCACCACAGTGCCTTGAAAGCTTTGAATGCAGCATCGCTGCATTTGTTTGCGCCGAGTGGCGGCTCTGCATGCTTCATGCATTTGGCACATTGCTACCGAATACGCACTGTTTGGCGTCTAAGCGCCTTACAAGGACGACATATCCTAGTGCTAGTTAAGTGAAATTCTCATCATCTCTGCAACACCGCAGGTGCCACAAAACTGCTGCGGCGGCGCACCTGTGCTGTGATTCCAACGACAGCGTCGCCAGCTCAACGAACGCTTCAGTGACGCAACGTACTGGCTCAGTCTGGACGAAACAAACCCTTGCAAAGACAAACAGCATATGCTCCTGAAGGCACCACAGTGCCTTGAAAGCTTTGAATGCAGCATCGCTGCATTTGTTTGCACCGAGTGGCGGCTCTGCATGCTTCATGCATTTGGCACATTGCTACCGAATACGCACTGTTTGGCGTCTAAGCGCCTTACAAGGACGACATATCCTAGTGCGAGTTAAGTGAAATTCTCATCATCTCTGCAACACCGCAGGTGCCACAAAACTGCTGCGGCGGCGCACCTGTGCTGTGATTCCAACGACAGCGTCGCCAGCTCAACGAACGCTTCAGTGACGCAACGTACTGGCTCAGTCTGGACGAAACAAACCCTTGCAAAGACAAACAGCATATGCTCCTGAAAGCACCACAGTGCCTTGAAAGCTTTGAATGCAGCATCGCTGCATTTGTTTGCACCGAGTGGCGGCTCTGCATGCTTCATGCATTTGGCACATTGCTACCGAATACGCACTGTTTGGCGTCTAAGCGCCTTACAAGGACGACATAGCCTAGTGCTAGTTAAGCGAAATTCTCATTATCTCTGCAACACCGCAGGTGCCACAAAACTGCTGCGGCGGCGCACCTGTGCTGTGATTCCAACGACAGCGTCGCGAGCTCAACGAATGCTTCAGTGACGCAACGTACTGGCTCAGTCTGGACGAAACAAACCCTTGCAAAGACAAACAGCATATGCTCCTGAAAGCACCACAGTGCCTTGAAAGCTTTGAATGCAGCATCGCTGCATTTGTTTGCGCCGAGTGGCGGCTCTGCATGCTTCATGCATTTGGCACATTGCTACCGAATACGCACTGTTTGGCGTCTAAGCGCCTTACAAGGACGACATATCCTAGTGCTAGTTAAGTGAAATTCTCATCATCTCTGCAACACCGCAGGTGCCACAAAACTGCTGCGGCGGCGCACCTGTGCTGTGATTCCAACGACAGCGTCGCCAGCTCAACGAACGCTTCAGTGACGCAACGTACTGGCTCAGTCTGGACGAAACAAACCCTTGCAAAGACAAACAGCATATGCTCCTGAAAGCACCACAGTGCCTTGAAAGCTTTGAATGCAGCATCGCTGCATTTGTTTGCACCGAGTGGCAGCTCTGCATGCTTCATGCATTTGGCACATTGCTACCGAATACGCACTGTTTGGCGTCTAAGCGCCTAACAAGGACGACATATCCTAGTGCTAGTTAAGCGAAATTCTCATCATCTCTGCAACACCGCAGGTGCCACAAAACTGCTGCGGCGGCGCACCTGTGCTGTGATTCCAACGACAGCGTCGCCAGCTCAACGAACGCTTCAGTGACGCAACGTACTGGCTCAGTCTGGACGAAACAAACCCTTGCAAAGACAAACAGCATATGCTCCTGAAAGCACCACAGTGCCTTGAAAGCTTTGAATGCAGCATCGCTGCATTTGTTTGCACCGAGTGGCGGCTCTGCATGCTTCATGCATTTGGCACATTGCTACCGAATACGCACTGTTTGGCGTCTAAGCGCCTTACAAGGACGACATATCCTAGTGCTAGTTAAGTGAAATTCTCATCATCTCTGCAACACCGCAGGTGCCACAAAACTGCTGCGGCGGCGCACCTGTGCTGTGATTCCAACGACAGCGTCGCCAGCTCAACGAACGCTTCAGTGACGCAACGTACTGGCTCAGTCTGGACGAAACAAACCTTGCAAAGACAAACAGCATATGCTCCTGAAAGCACCACAGTGCCTTGAAAGCTTTGAATGCAGCATCGCTGCATTTGTTTGCGCCGAGTGGCGGCTCTGCATGCTTCATGCATTTGGCACATTGCTACCGAATACGCACTGTTTGGCGTCTAAGCGCCTTACAAGGACGACATATCCTAGTGCTAGTTAAGTGAAATTCTCATCATCTCTGCAACACCGCAGGTGCCACAAAACTGCTGCGGCGGCGCACCTGTGCTGTGATTCCAACGACAGCGTCGCCAGCTCAACGAACGCTTCAGTGACGCAACGTACTGGCTCAGTCTGGACGAAACAAACCCTTGCAAAGACAAACAGCATATGCTCCTGAAAGCACCACAGTGCCTTGAAAGCTTTGAATGCAGCATCGCTGCATTTGTTTGCACCGAGTGGCGGCTCTGCATGTTTCATGCATTTGGCACATTGCTACCGAATACGCACTGTTTGGCGGCCAGGCGCCTTACAAGGACGACATAGCCTAGTGCGAGTTAAGCGAAATTCTCATTATCTCTGCAACACCGCAGGTGCCACAAAACTGCTGCGGCGGCGCACCTGTGCTATGGTTCTGAAGAAAGCATCTCTAGCACAACGAACGCTGTATTGAGCCGAGGTCTCGCAAGTCCGTGGCGATATTTTAGGCGGGGTGTAAAAGGAGATGAAGGGTGCATAAAATGATCTGAGATCAAACGCTGCGGCGACTATCAAAAGGCCCTAATTGGAGTGAAATTCTGGTAGAATTCTGCTCATGTACAAGCCGTCGACCAATGTCAGTGCGAATGAGAGGCAACGGAGCTCACGTTGTTGCCTCTATCAAGCACATTCACCAAGCCCTTACACTTCTCATTCAGTAGTGCAACTACAATTTTGTTGCATCCGTGAGCGGCAAGGGCCCGCACAGAGCGATATCCTGCAGCAACGGTCATTGCGTTCAACGTCAATCACCGAACCTGCGCCAGAGAAACATAACCATCAAGCATATGCCTAGAGAGCTTGTGTAGAATCACACATAATAGCCAAACACAGAAGACCCAGCCTCCTAAAACAGTCAACCCTAGCCAGGTGATAGAAAAAATACTTTTGCATTTAGTTCGTCTCCCCCTGAACGCACGTCCTGAAGGTGCACGACTCAGTCTCCCGTGAGAGAAAATAGTATCAACATGACAGATCACCGTGTTGTGCACCAGGCATATGCAGATTTGCTCAGTCTCTTCAGTTGTCGCGTGTCACCTCGAGCATTTCACAAAATGATATTTCAAAGTCACGAGTAGCACGATAATTGTGGATTCGTATGAATCAGCTCTAACCAAAAGTGTATGCAGACCAGTTATGCATGTTAGTCGCCCGCGCGTCAACGCATTTCCTGAATCTCGAGAGAACCAAACCTCTCAAAAATTGAATGTACAAACATCGCGAATGAACTGGTCTGCTCTGTATTTGGAACGTTCGTGCAACAGAGCGGAGGAAAAGTGGAAAGTGCCAAGTCTAACCAGAATCACAGAGCATTGAGGAGCAGGATGAACAGGTCGGCTGTGCGTTGCTCGTTCTGCGTAAGAGATCATTCCCTGCTGCTTAAAACAGTGAGAAAAACTTGCATAGGTGTCTAGAGTCATGAATGTACAGCAACGGATCTGAACAACTTGCCTATGGCTTCTAGTATTCTTTGCGTGGACGCATTGGCTGAATTCCAAAGAATGGAACTTTGCAAGTAAAGTCTGCCGCCACTCAGATTCTTGTAAATGGTGAGCGCCGCGGACTATTATGTTTCGCTTGTGGCTCATCAAATGCCCGACATATATCGTAGATTTGTAAAAGGAGGCATCTCGTAAGATACATACATCACAGCACTTGGGAGCCGGGAGGCACATGCAGCCGGTTCAAACACATTAATTCTGCTTCACACGTAGGTGTGTGCTAACACACCGACTGGGTTCGCAGAACAGCCAGCGTCAGCGTACATATTGAACTTACAGAGCTCGGGATGATGGATCAGGATTACGCACCATTCTGAACCAACTGACAAAAGGCATACCTTGCATCGAATTTGCCTCTCTGTCGGCATGCCACCTGAAGTTACGTGAAATCGCTGGCCACAAGCGCATATACTATATGCATGCGGCATCCCCTGGCTGTGAAGCGGCCAAGGGAATATCAGTTGGGCTTCTTTGGCAGTCACACTTCTCACACCTTAAGGCTTCAGCTCATGCACGGACGAGTTCTTGTGCCATTAATGACTTAGCAGTGCCATCTTGTTGGAAGTTTGCATCAAAACAGATCAGCCGCAGCCCGCAAACGTTTTGAATCATTAATGAGGAGTTCAGCTGCATGAAGCAATTGCACGTCCACTTAAGATACGCACTTACACACACCCTAGCTTCGTACAGGTGGACGCCTAGCAAGGGCAAACAGTGCAGTTGCAAGAAGCGAAACTGTGGCAGCACTTGTAGGCAGACCAGGTGCACACCCTTGCCAATGCAGTCATACAATCAAGTGCAAATTACTGACCACATGAGCACTCACAAAAATGAAAATTTCTTACTCTTGTGAATACATAGATTCCGTCCCCTAGGTCTCTCTCTGTTAGCGCACTTCCTGAGTTTGTGCGAAACAGCATATTTCAGCGACAAACAAGCAAGTTTTCTTGGATCCCTGAGCTGTATCAACGGGTTCTAACGTGCACCTAGTCAACTTGTGAATTTCGAGCACCCTTTAGTGCAGACAACAGTATGGTTGAATCCTCTAAAGCTTGGTAGCCCGAGACGATGCATGCAACGCAAATTCTTTTGTCCTGGAAAAGTAAGAAGGGGTGGCCAGTCCACCTTACTATTCTAACTACAGCTGCCTGTGTGACTCAAATCAAAGTGCCGTACACATATAAAACGAAGATAAAAGACTTCATTCTCTATGCAGACGGCACACAGAACAGATATTGAGTGTTTTCAACCTAGCGATTGAAACATGCAATATGGGCATTTGCCGCCCTCATTCGGCATGGCATGCTGCACTCTTACGACACAGTTGAGCACTTTCGTTTGAAATGTAACTGGATCTGGGCCTACGTAGCGTCACCATCCGAGTAAACCTGTTTCGTTGGGTGCAGGTACAAACGGGTTTTCTAGAACCGCTTAGCTCGTTGGCTGTGAAAGAAATCAAATTCACTGGACTGCAAGGTAAAGCAAGCCAGAGCATCAAACCAACAGTGCAGGCACTTTTGCCATTTGAAGCGAAGTGCTTTAGGAAATTTTAAGGTTGCAATGCCATCGTGTTCGCCTGTAATGGCGAGTGTATGCACCAGAAAGACTATTGAAACAATAAACGCCTGAGCCTGCCATTCTTTGCATGCATTTGGTCCAGCAGAAACATGCATTATGAATTTTGTTTGTAAATCCATTGCATGCCGTGAGACGGACAGAAGGATAAAGGAGGTCTTCTGTCCAATCATTCAAAAATTGCATGCAACGCACTTTCTGCAACGTGTCGTGCATCCATCAAGTATAGTTTTTTGAACAAGGGCAAAACAATGTACCTTTAAAAGAGAGCCTTGCACTGCAGTAAGCAGGATTCTCCACCCCTGCAGTAATACAGCCACTCTTTCTCTTGTGAACTCACTACTATGGAGCCATTTTGGCCTCAGCCCATTTGCCTGCTTTTTCGGTCTGCTTCTTGTGCGACACAAATCCATAACTGCTTTAACAAGTTGCCCAAAAGTTCAGAAAACAACGAAGTTCAAGGTGAGTTGTGCAGCACGACATATTTTAGTGGATTTCAACTGAGCCAGCTCCACCCAAGACAGTACCGTCGACCCATATTTCTGAAGCTGTCCAAGCTCGCAGCGAGGGAACACGTCTGACGGCCCACTTCCTCGCTCGAGCGGAACAGGCAACAAATTTCTTGACGGAGGAATAAAATCTGTTTCACTTCTGGCCACATGGGCAAGTAATGTGCAGGCAAACTGGCAGTTAGGTGCGACTCTGCCCGTAACCACTGCAGCTGGCCTTTCCATAAGTCTATCGATCCCCCGAACGCTTGCAAAAGGTAATCGAAAGCAGATACTGTAGTTCATGTATGCGCAAAACCAAATCTGAAAAGTTTGGTGCTTTTCTGGCGAGTAGCAAGGTAACAGACAATGCGCAAGCAGCCCACAAGTTTCACCGTTTAATGTATAATGGCTTGATGAATGAACCTGGAAAAGCATCTGATACTGAGGGAAGAATTTTTCAGAACCGCCTGAAGCATGATCATTCTCAGGCTACCGGGCGTAACTAGAAAAAAATCAATCAGTGAGACTGCAGGCAAGAAGAATCATTGCAGACTGCAACGATTCTGCGAGCACAGAGAGGGAGACCCAGCTCTTGGGTTGCAACCACATGCCTATTCTAGTCCGCCTCACCTCTTGAAGGAAGGAGGCAACAGGCGTTCTTCCACAAAATGGCCCGCACGTCAGCAAGCCAATCAGATGTGACATCTCAAGTGGCTCCCTACAGGGTACTGATGGCACTAGGGAGCAGCGATACGTCATCTCTAGAGAAGCTTTCGTGAGTGAGTAACACAAACATAGGATTGGCATATTGTGTGGCCGCATACAAACACAAGAGCAATCCGGATCGCGAGAGCAATCCATTGAATCCGATATATCCTGGCCCATCCAAAATGTACATAAGCAGTCCCTTGAACTGATAATGGCTTAAGACCCCCCAAGACCACTCTCTCTAACGATCCCTAGCTTCGTGTTGATTGTCAATGTAGGACTGGTCTCTGTGATGTCAGCCGTTTAGGACTGCTCAAAGTGCACCCTTTTGACTGATTTATTGGTGACTTGTCGGCTTACATTGCAAAATGGGTTGCTTTTGTCTGCAAGCGTTCTCACGATTGAGCCAAGACCACGCTGTGAGACAAGAGCCCTGTAGCATTGCAATGTGAGAACTGTGACAGCCGCTATGGATGCCACAGAAAAAAAGAGCAAAAGGGAAATAGTATACATTGTCGAAACAGTACCTCTTTTGTGAGCATCTAAAAGGTGGACCGGTGGATCGTTTGATAGAGGAGTTTCGATCACTTCCGGAGCAGCGTATCCAGCGTGAGGCAATCCTGCCACAAGCAGAGTCCCCATACCGAGGAATATATTGCCGAAAAGCATGTAAGATGCCATTTTAAAGGGATTGGTGCGGCTTGCAGAGGCGATAATGAACTAACCACTGTGGAGGCGAGAACCAGCGATCCGGGCATACGCTGCCAGCAATGCGGACTCTTCACAATGAGTAAACAAATGAACAGCGCCCAAACTGTTGCAGATGAAAGGTTGAATAACTCAGTTTCACGATTTCGGTTGAATGTATTGGGGAAAGAGACATGCAGCAGTGTGTTCCCGCAAGGCTTCCACTGGCCTGGGGCAGCATTGCCATCCTCATCTGGCGAAAATGGCCCGCACAGATTAATTATAGGTGTGAGGGCGCCCAGTCACAAGCAAATAGCTCTACAAAACATACGCAGAAGCTAAATGAATCAAAATGTCACCTCAGCTCACAAATACAGCCATTAATGATAGCAAAATGTGCAAGTGCAGAGCTACACTGGAACAAGTTGGCGGCAGTCGAGACCAAAATGCCGGGAAGTAAGGTGCGGAGTAGATCACTCCATTGAACAGACCAACCAGGCTGTTGAGCAAGACAAGGTGTGCAAGAAATATCTTTTAAGCCGATGACAAGGAAGTGCCGCTCAAGACTTCCGACTCAATCCATTCAACTCATTGTGTACCTGTGGAGTACAATGGTACGTCTGAGCCGCACTTTGAGGCACTTTTTTCCAACACTAAATTTCACGGAAATTTAGTCCGAGATACGGCTTTACGGTCTATCTCTCCTTAACTATCCACCAGGCTCGGGAGCCTGGCCACTTCACGGCCTATCCCAGTAACGGAGTTAAGCGGGTCGTAGCAAGCCCCGGTCGCCAAAATTGTGAAACCAAGCGAGAAAAAGCAAATGAATGAGTAGAAACCACTCTTTGATTAAATGCACAAGTAGAAAGAATCCACTTTTTCGTCCAAGCATCTCCAGGTGACACAAAAGACAATTTTTTTCCCTATAAAATCTGTGCGCTTGCTAGTGAGGCTCCGCTCAATAAGTTCGCTTTTGAACTGAACCATTCAAGTGCATGTCCTTCTTTTTAATAGCGCTCTACCATTAGCCTGCGTGCATTATTAGGTCGAAAGAAATAAAAAATAATTTCGCGCCATGCCGACTGTCGCTTTGCTTTGCTTCGGTTGACGAAACAAGCACACATCAATTCATCTGTTGAGTGTCATAAATTCATCTGTTGGAACTGGAGGCACACTGCTGTTAGACGCGTGCCGTGGGTGAGTACTTTGCGAAGCGCCATGCGAATTGGGTTTGGGGACTGCAGTGGTCACATGATCAGGCCAAAAGTTGAACGCTACCTCAAATTTTGGGAATGATGCACGAGTATACTTTTTGGCCGAGCAGAAGTGTTACGACCTCCAGCTCATTTCTACATATAAAATCGTTGGGCAGGAACGAATTTAATGTTCCTAGAGAAAGTCAACTTTTCCTTGTCCAACTTTGAGCTGGAACTTAATATTAATTTCCTAGACTGCATTCCATTTTTCTGTGGATACAACTACAGTGGCTACACAAGGTACCTGAGCAGTGAGAACATGGGTTGCCAAAGGTTTAGTTCTCCGTATCTAGGTACCGAACCACATCAGTATTGTCACATTATCGTTCGCAACCACATGGTAATTCACCTGACTGCAGTTCGTGCTCTGTCTAAGTTCCCATGAAAGAGGAGAAGTCTTGCTGAGCTCGTTACAAAGCCTTATAATGTTGGTTGAACACATAGAAATAACCTGCAGTCAAGTCCATCCAGCTCATACTTTTGTTTCAACTCATCTATCCGTAGGTCAAGTTGCACTCGAGAGTAGGATAATTTGGATAACGATTACTTATGCGTACACAAGTTAGCGTTGAATAACTAGCGTTCAATAACTCTCCAGGCCGTGCGGCTGGAAATTTGTAGCCACAGTTGCATTTTCTAACATGGAAGATCAAGAAAGGCAGGCATCAAAGACGATGCAAGAATACGGGACACGGGAAAAAACAGCAACACAAAAAAACAAACAAAAAACATAAACAGGGAAGCAAAACTACCAGCAATTCAGCTAACACTGGGCGAAAGAGCATCCCACAACCAAAATGGCCTAAGCGTCCCAAAGCGCCTCCTCCATTTGGCTACAGAATTGCACACATCATCTGCGCTTCTGGGGTTCATGTGATTCAACGCACCTCCTGCGAATGCATGAAGAGATTCCGCGATCAGGAATCGAACAATATTTCGAAATTGCTCAGCTTGAGCAGTCCGTAAGTCAATAACTACCGTATGCGCTACCTGTTTGCAGGAAATAGCACTTGATGTATTCATATGAATGAGCCTAAAGTGCCCGTAAGACGGTACAGAAAAATCTAAATATATGGTGACTCATTCAAGCGTAAGCTGGCCTGTGGGGGACAGTATGAAAATGTTGCTGTTGTGTCTGTCGGTTTGCCGCCTCATACAAAAGCGATGGAACAGCCACCCAACTACTAAGCTGCGATAATCAGTACGAGCTGTTCGCATATGCACCTGATGTGTTTCTAGACCTACGCAAGATCTGACTTCACTTGTGGCGAAAGCATATAAAGCGCACAGAGTGGCAACTTGGGTCTTTTAGCCCTTTGGGAGACTTTAGGGGAAGTTGCCGAGTTTCCCAGTAAAACAATTTGGCTGCACCTATTGGCAAAAGCCACTCTCTCACGAGGTTCCAGCTGTGAGAGTGCAGTGCAGTACATTTGGGGGCTGTGACACGACTACTGCAGTTGCAAAATTGTAGGATCCGGTGTCAACTGTTCAGTGGCCTGCCTTGTGTGTTGACTCGGGCACCCAAGGAAAACTAACTCAAGAAACATAGTTGCACCCCCACAGGTTCAAAAAAAGCACATATAGCTCAACGCAAAGTTTCAATCTGCACGAAAGACGAATATTAAAGGGCAAAGTCAGAGTCCTACATCGAACGAAGTTCACGCGGGGTCAAGTGAACACGCTAATCATTTGAGTAGCTGGCCGTGCATAGCTACTTCCGAAAATTTACACACATTGATCAGGGCTCCGAATTTGCGCGAAGTGATGGCTTGAAAGCTCGACTGGAGTGCAGATCTACACGTAGTGTACGACTCTGTGACACTTAATATAAACTGGTGCGTCGTTTCTGTACAGTGTGAGTGGGGTGTCAGTGCAGAACTACACACATAGACAAGGGTAGAGGAAGGCATATACACTTGAAATCACATGCCTTCACCAGAGAAGCTCAGTTCTGGTTGTGGCATTTTCAAAACATGCATCCAGAAAGTGAACCACGGCGGTCCGCGCAGACTATCTGGAGTATTCTTAATGTGCCAAACAGCTTTATCCGGACAACTGCACGACAGCGAGTCAGATGCGCCAATACAATTCCTGTAAACGGGGGAAAGCGCCAACTATCACGCATGCAGTTGCACGTGTGGGCAGACAGCGAGCTAACCCACTTCCTGAGCTTTCGCATTTCGAAGGCGTCGACGAACAAATAAATTCATTTGGAAGCAGCCGAAAGAAGTAATCAGCAGGTACTTCTAGTTGTGGTATCTGCATTTGTTAGAGTCAGCGCATTAACTTGACGAGCACGGGATTGCACATTTTAAGGGAAAGTTGTAGAATCAACTAGAATCACCGAGCAGTGGAATTTCATGAGCCGAGCTTTTCGTTTCCAAAGTGCCAGCTTTTTGTCAGTCAAAACCAGTCAGAAGCACAGGCTAGTGGAATTCTATATGAACGGATGCATTGCGCTTCAGGCACGCCAGCTCGCCGGCCCATTTGCTGGAATCGAAAAACACAGTAAGGTCAAGTCAACGTCGTTCACTTTCTGTGCGCCTGTTTTGGAAACGACATGGCGAGAACTGAGCTGCTTTGATGCAGGCATGTGAGCAAGTTTATAGGACTGCCTACACCACTGTGTGTGTGTGGTTCTGCATCGGCATCCCACGCACGCTGTAAAACAGCAATGTAGCACTTTACGTATCCTCAAGTTATGTCAAATGCTATGCACGCACTTATTGTGAGTATCGGCTGTGGTTGTTCCGACGC
Source organism: Eimeria tenella (assembly GCF_000499545.2). Classification (NCBI taxonomy): domain Eukaryota; phylum Apicomplexa; class Conoidasida; order Eucoccidiorida; family Eimeriidae; genus Eimeria; species Eimeria tenella. Next base: position 304,905 of record NW_013541630.1, read on the forward strand.
GCTCTCTTCGTACGGAGACAATGACGCCTTGCAGAGACAGAGAGCACTATCCTTTGGAATCACCGATCTGTGGCAGCTTATGCGAACAGTGGGACCTCCGAAGCATCATCGGCAGTCACAGTAATTGGAAGCCACCTAATTGTTTCCAGCTATGTGATACGTTCCTTATGCTCGTGTAGTTTTGATATGGACTTGCAAACAAGGCTAAGTTACGAAATCTAGACTCCTCTAAATGCTTAGCTTATGAAAAGGCATAAGAAGTTCAGTCACATGTTGGATGCGTTAGTGTGTGAACACACTTCGTCAGTCTACAACTAATCTGAGGACAGACTGGCTCACTCTCCAGGGATGTATGACGTTGTCGGTAAATTTGACAGTGCATTTTCTGGTATATAAGTGAGAATATAAGAAAATGGACGGTGGATTTATTGGCTGGCGCAGCCAGAATGGATGTATCAACAATAAATCGATGTGTGCGTTGTGTCTGCTAACAGCAGAGTGTCATATGCAGCACTCGACACAGTAATAGAACAGACTTTGTATGCATCTAGGGGCCGATGCAAAAACACACGCGCTGAAATGAAGTCATATGCAGAGAGAGCCAACGACCAGCGGCGCATTATAAGTCGATTACTTCTTCGCTTGTAAGGAAGCCTAGACGTGTGCTGCTGATTTCTGAACACGTCTGGGTTGGCATTCCGCAGCATACATAGCCAAAGCATCCAAGATGGCCCGCTTGCGCCAATGATCTGAACAAACCGGCTTTATCATCAGCGTCTCACTCAAAGAATGCATGCCCCTAAGTTGAAGAAATATAATTTGTAGGTAAATGTGCTGAAGTTATCAGGAATTTGTTTTTGGGAAGGTCACTTATAATTATAGGGAGTCTGCAGTTGAGCGCATGCCCTTAAACCTCACAGATTGAGCTTTAGGGACAACGCATGTTACAATCATGAGCAATGGCTTCGCCACTGTCACTGCTAACGTCCTTCTCGGTACTTCCGTGCTCCATTTGTGGTGGCTCTATTTGATTCCATTCCGAACTGTTGGATGCTTTACTGCATGGCAGTCCATGTAAATTCACTCCCTGTGCATTTCATGCCTTTAGATTATCTTATTGCTAAATGTGCGCAAAATGTCACCTTTTAAATATGGGTGACTTCCAATTGTCATTGAAGCATGGCGACCGCTTGCAGTAAAGCAAGTGCTTGATTTGAGTACCTGTGGCGATGCTTAGGTAAGCCGCAAGGCCAAACGGAAAATATTCCCATCAAGCGGAGCCCATAAGCTGTTGTAATCATCGAGAAAAAAGGATTGGGGTGCAATTCGGGTATTCGAGCGTCAATGCGCAGGCTGAGTCTGCACGAAGTCGTATTTGCAAGGACAGATAGGAAGCAGAAACCATGCTCCGACAACTTTGACATGAAAGCACTTTGTCTACCTGCTGTGCAGTTGCGAAAACGAAGGCGGGAATTACTAGAGCGTATTCAAATCAACTGCCATCACGCGACATTTCCATCAATGCTTCAGTGCACAGTTACAGAATGATTGTAATTCCAGGAGGGAATTCACGCGCCACATGAATTTAATCCACCACTTGACTCACTATTCTCCTGACTCAACCAGCATAACCGATTGTGTGTCATTATGCAGTTACACGGGCATCTTAAATTAATACATTATGATGCCCTGGAGGGGAAGGCACCAGCTCGATTCGTGCTCATCTAAAAATGGCACTTTAAGCTCGCCTATCACCCGTGCGTCGGCCTGCCCTGTTAATTGACGCGACTGTTACATTAACACAAAATGAGATTGTCCGCGAATTAAGCGCATAACTATGCATATTTGAACGCCTCGGATTCCGGTTTGTCAACAAACTACTTGAAATTATAGACCGCCAGGCTTTTCAAACCCGAATATAACTTTTCCCCCGAAGGTGTGCTCTGAAGTAAACCCAGATCAGCTTCGTCTAGGCAACGGTATTTCGATGACACTGGTGACGACAATGCTATCCCTACCACCTGGCCTCCTGTGCAACGCAGCTGTGCAGATCTGCGATGAACGAGAGAAATAGTGCATTAATGGACAACCTGACAATACATCAGCTGAAACTACTAAGCCGCGGACTTAAGGACAGGTTTTGCCTTTGGGAAAGGTGCAAGCGAACCACAGTAGACGATGGCTTTATTGGCAGAATTATCCGCACTGCTGCAGCCCAACTGCACTTTTCAGTGATGCAAGTACTTTGTTCGTGCGCTTAAGGCTCAGTCTTCACAGCGTTGAGCTCTGAGACAAAAAGCGTCTGATACCACTTTCCCGTTTAAACAAGTCTAACAGTATTAGTGGGACTTTCGGAAGGTCATTGCGAAAATATATGGCAAAGATAGATGCACGGTGTCGGCATCGACTGAACTGTGAAATTTGTGCGCACCGAATTGCCTTACAGGCAGTGAGACTGTGGCGCTGACGCGTTTTCGCAGAGGCCATGCCTGCATGAAAAAGCGTTGCACTACGAAACGACATAATCAACTGCAATTAGTAATATCTGGCGGCTGAAACGTACATATCGATTTTTTATGTAATTCGCGAGAAGTCGAAAGCAGAGATCGGTTAGGAATGTGTTTATCACACAAGATCACAAGACCAACACTGGCCCTATAGGATCGGTGAAATTACGCAGAGGGCGCGCTAGCGAAAAATAGGGTAGCCTGCGCCTTCACCAAGTACGCTTGTGCAGAGTCAAATTAGACAACCATCTTGATTGACCAATCGCTTGACCAAATGTGAACAAGCAGTTGTTCGCCGACAGGTTGAGTAAGCAGGCACAACAGGTTGAGTAAGCAGGCACAGGAAAGTGTCAAAAAAGTGTTTATGAAACCCAACACCAGAACAGCTCAGTCAGTATCAACAAATCAGTGATTAATCCGGAACACTGTTGCAAATCCAGCCAGGACAAGTCGGTTGTGTATCTGGCCAATCAGAGTGAGCTTACTCCCTACATTTCCACAAAATGGGGTGGCTGCGTTCCTAGGAATGAAACTTGGCATGAATGAATGATATCTTCGTCCAGAACTTGTAACTTGTGAAAGACGCGGACTTGAGAAGCCGAAACGTCCGGACAAATACGGCATAGCTTGCCAGAATCAGAAAGGTCTTACACTCGATGCAAGCATATCTGCTTTGTTTCCTAGATGCGCTTGTTTTAACACACTGACTGTACTTTGCGAGCCGCTTACTCCTTCGACGTTATCTAGGTTACAAAGCCGATACATTTTAGTCACTTGTACGTCTGTCGTAGCACTAGCTACATTTGCGCACACTGGAACTAAACGCCTTGTACTCAAAAGTGAACTTGCAGTTTGTTGCTATTTAGCTTGTGCTGCCGAAAAGCTGAAGGACGAATAACGCACCGCAAAACAACCTAGAATTAGCTAACTGTATCATCGGGAGTAATAATTCTGGTGTACTCGTGGGCCAACAGTCTTTGCTGACTGATTGTAGAAGCCTTCAAACGCAAAGCAAATTTCCTTCTGGTGCGCCAGACACATATCTGCTTTGCCATGCATTAGCTAAGCATTTGCTAAAGCTTCAATAGGCAGAATGCTGAAGATCTGAACGACAGAGCGGTTTGCACTTGCGCTAAATCACTCAACCTGGGCAAGGAAAGCGGACGGGGCACATGTGTATTCATTTCCGACGCACTAAAGGTGAAATCTACAGACAGTCGCAGTCTACTACTACTGTCATCCGAATGCTTTCTCTTCCGTGAGCTGAATGGTGTGCTAACAACTTGTTCTCCGGTCAGTTTGCCTAGGTGTTCAGCCAGTAGAATCCAAGCCAGCCTTATCAACGTACCCTGAAATCCTAAACTGCTACTGAAACCAGCATGTAGCACGCAGTGCCATCCACTGCAGAGCTTTACTTTACTCTAACGGCTTACTATGAAATAGAAAATATCAATCCTGCCCGCGTAGCTTCTCAGAATTCTGCAAAACTGGCCGCACCATAGCGAAATGCCGTGCTGATATGATGTGCGTTTTCTGCAAGGTATCTAAAACTTGGGCGAAGGCCAGGATGCGAAGCAAGAAGTTAAGCCTCAGCCGGGACTGCCCCAGAAAAAGGCATTGCAAGGATGAGGGACTCTGTTTCAAGAGATATCCGCTTGCCTACGCCGCTATAGGGCGAACAGAAGGGAGTTCTTTTCGAAGGAGCCCTGGTCACTGCCGGAGCAGGGTTTCCTGCGGCGATTGTCGGACAAGCAGAGAAAACAGTCCCTACAACTATAAATTAATGCTGCAAAGGAAGTAACAGCCATTTCAGAGATGTTGGCATAAGTGATCAAAACGATGGCGGGCAAACCACTATTGCAGCAGGAACTGATATTTCCGAAATATGGTTCCGGCAAAGAGTGCTGTTTATATTGTGAAAGCAGATTGTGGATTCTGGAGAGAAATAAGCTTAGATATTGAAATGGCGTATTCCATTGTTTCAGCCCAATTTGTCGGGGACTAGAGCAGTAAATGACCCGTATGGCTTCCACTGGTCACCGAGGCAGCACCGCACGGGAACCTCAGTTGTGCGCAGTGCTCTTTACAGTGTGAAAACAGATTATGGGGGAAAATCAGCCTAAATATTGAAATATTTTATTCCACTATTTCAGCTCAATTTGTCGGGGACTGGACCAGTGAATGACATGGTTGGCTTCCATTGGTCACCGTCTTACGGAAACCAGTCGAGCGCAAAACGCTCTCTAAATGTTTGCACATATATGTGATCTTGGACCGAACTGGGCTTCCGAACAGAATACAAGTTTAGTGCAGCGGTAGCCTTAAGAAGAGGGATGCCGTAGCTAGAACGAAGTCAAACGCGTATTAGAACGCTTTGTTACGAGGACAAATAATTGCCGGTAGTCAGGACCAGAATCATACCTTAAAGATTAATGATTTCGTAGGTTTCTTACTAACCAATTCAAATTCACTGGCCACAGGAGTTTGAGCTGCCACTGCCGTGTTAAACCATACGCACAGTGTTTACAACTCCAAGGGATCTCAGAGGCATTCACCCAAGCTATCGCTCTCGGCTGCTGCATTTTGTAACAGCTTGAAATTTATCAATTTTCGGTGAAGACTACTATGAAGTGAAGCTGCACAACCCACCCTGCGATTATGGCGGAAAGTGTCCGACTCGATGGTGCGAAACTCAGGAAGCACTTCGCTTGGAAGGCACCAATCGTCAAAAAAGCATGGATTTAGTGAACGAAAGGTTATGAAGTAAGAAAACCTGTTTCTTATAAGACGAAAGAGTATTGGCTTATCCAGGCGATAGGCCAGGCAAAGAAGTGGATTTCTACGAAAAGACGTTTTCCTTCACGAATGATGGATTTAGGTGTCGAACCAGGCATGTCTTGGCTCATCATTCAGCGTATTAATTTACATGCTGTGCGTCGCCGAAAATTTCAATTTTGCGGACGGAAGAAATGAAGTAATTGCTCCTTAAACGCGCTCTATCTTAAAGACGTACGAATTCTTTCGTTGCATCCAAGATTCGATTTAACGTTAGGGTTAGTCCCCTGTTTTAGTTTAGGCTGAAAGAATAAGCATGTGCCAACAACTACAGACACACTAAAAAGGCGCCTGTGCAGTGTATGGCTATGGTGCGGAGTATGATCAAGCTGAGCCCTGCCGCGGCAGCTTGCAACCTCTAAATTATCCTTCCGGAGGCAGAAAGATGCTATAGAACAGCGTGCATAAGATACGTTTTATGTAACTTTTGAATGACGGATAGTGCCCTTCTATATGAGAGAGCAGGAGTTAACCGCTCTACGAAGCCCTACCAAATAAGTTCGACACCAGGAATGTAAAGTTTCAATAAAATGAATCCACCACGTATTTCGCTTGTAACTTTTCCATCTTATAATTAAAACACAAAGATATTCCGCATTTAAAAATTGCCTTCTGCAAGATCAGTTGTGATTTTCTGATGTGTCGACTGTGGCTAAACATGCGTACACAAGTGCAGGTAAGTAACCGTCCACAGGCATTAGTAGTGAATTCGTGGTCATTGTAGCACTCTGTGTGGGGCCAAACACACAAAAGCCACGGACTTCGAAGACGTTGCAGGAACAAGAGATACGGACAGGAAGGGAAAACAAGCAGCGAGTAAGCTAGCAAAGGAAAGAGGCACCACAAAACTCAAGAACGAATGCGTTTAGAAGTAAATTGATGAACAGGAGGAACAAATAAAGGGGACAGAATAGGCAGGCAAATTTAGCAGAAAGTGATCTTGAAGCATGAAACACGCAACACTCAAAATAAAGGTGATTCAATTATGTTGGAAGGGAATGATGATAAGAAGCAATACAAAACCAATACCACCAAGTGAGGAGAACAACGGTTACGCAAAACAATAGCAGCGACAAAGCAGAGGCCGAAAGCAGACACAGAACGGAAATTAGAGATAAGATGCTGGATAAATCGGTGGAAGAGTGGCGGAACGGAGGGCGAAAACCTGCTAATAGTGAAAGCATTCAGTCGTCAATTCGTGAAACTGATTTCCTGGGCTGTGTGCCGGCCGCAGGGTGCGAGCAGCCCAACCCAGACACTGTTGGAACGACAGTGCGTATTCCCTATAGTGGAGGCGAACTTGACTGGTATATTTAGGCTGTCAACAAGTTGAGGGGCATTATCTTTTTTTGTCAAAGCGAAGCGACGTGGCCAGCGGAGGCTTGCTTGCAGGATGGTCTCTTGTCAAATTTTGTAAGTTGCTTGCTCTTCGTGGGCAGTTCCATTACGTCAAAAAGTAATGTTCTCCAAGTCCATTATGAAGTACAACACAACTACACTTTGAAGTGCGTGCTGAAGCGACTGAATGATGAGGATTTAAAAGCAAAACCAAAGTTAAACCAGCAGTTTTTTATACCTTGAGTGCCTGAACTGAGAACTGATATATGCACTGAACACAAGAGAACTCATCCTTTGTCAACGGACATCCCTACATAGCGAACAAATCACAAACTCGTAGCACCAAAACGAACACAGGCCATTGTGTGCTCAACAACGAAGCAATGCCACTCTCTTTTTGCGTACTTTTTTTGAAGAGATGCAATGCATGTTCGTGAAAAGGACAAAAGATGCTTCGAGCGGCACGAACAACCTGCTTTTTCTGAAAGACAACGCACTGTTGAATATGTGATAGGCACGTTAGCGCACAGACTTAATTTGCGCGGAATATTATCTTGCAAAGACAAATGGCATGAATACCTGCAATCAGCAAGTGATGATGGCCCGTAGATATTAGCACAAAAGCTGCCATTTAAAAATATCTGCGCAGGACGCAAGCACGGAGATGTAGAAGAGGCCTATTTAAGCGCATTTTTTCGAAGCGGAGAGATGTACGCAAACAGTTCATTGGCTAAAAGCTGGTTATCAGGGGGTTCAGCTTAGCTTCCAAGTATGCACAAAATCCAAGCGTGCATCAAAAAGAGATCTAAGCAATTGAAGTGGACAATTCGTGGCAACAGCTACGAACACCTGATTTCTCTGTCCGCACCATCGATCCGCAAAGAAGCAGACGGTTAAGGCACGAAGTAGCAGGCATCAAGTCGAACGATACCACAAAAGCATCTTAATATGACACAGTGTCACTAGGCTACAAATTACGGTTCTCGAGCAACTGGCCGCCAAGCAACTTCCTCGCAAAGCAGCTCCTGAACTTCCAGAGATTCTGATCATTCAGAAGGGCTTACCACATCGATGTACATGCTCCTACTGGTGAAAAACTAGGTAGGCATATCGCTTATAGCAATTGACTGTGCATGGGCATATCACCTCAAAATATCGGCATGTTCCATAAATACACAGACGCGCACGTCAATATCAGGTTGATAAATGGCACACGCAGGTACAGGAACGCAAAGAATGACAAGTTGAGAAGGGAATGCTCCGCGAGAACAAGCAGCTTTTAGGTGATGTGACAATGCAAGCACTTTACCGCGTGTTTTGTAGCTCAATGAACAAGCTGAACGGAATTGATTTAAATGATAGCCCGCAAACCAAGATTACCTAAATGTCTCAAAACACCTCGGCGCGGCTACGGGTTTGGATACATCATCTGCGCTTCTCGGATTCGTGCGATCCAAAGGATTTCCCGACTGTATAAAGCGAGATTATGCAACCAAGACCTGCGCAGTGAGTAGAGATTTCTCAGCGAAAGGTGCCCTCCGGAACATGACGTTTAATTCAAGCATGAGAGCTCAGCTCTGCGAACCATTATCAACAAGCCACCATTGTCTCTGTCAGGCCTTTACCTCGTGTAAATGACACAAGGTAACCGCTTAATTGAAAAGCTGTGACAATTACTACGCGTTGATGGCATTTGAGCTGCTTCCACCCATGCTAACTCATTGACTGAACGCACTTGACCTGGATAAAAGAATTGCAATATCAGTGCGTTAGCGAAAGTTTCGTAGCCGGCAGCAACCGAACAGTTGCTTGCCCTGTGCATCAGCTCGTACATTCAAAGTAACTGACGAATTCATGGTGCATGGACGCATAGTAGAGTCTTAGTCAGCAAGAAAAATGATTTTTCAGCGGCAGATGGCTGCGCATTTGAGATTACACCACAACGTGGCAAATATAAAGAGTGCAAGAATCCCCCGTCCTTAATGGCGTTTCGACTGGGAACTTGTGAAGCTTATCAAAACCGGACACATTGTAGGTCTGTGCAGCATAATTGTTCTTAACAGCTGCAGCAGTCTTGTACCCGATGCGATTGGAGTCACTTGCCTGCACCAAATGGTGTAGAAACTGCAGCTCAGCACTGGATGTGCCGTCCCCAATTCATGCATACAAAAGGGGTGCTACGTGGACCCGTGCACAGTGGGATCACATAGTTATCCGGAACAACCGTAATGCGCCGAAGGCTTTGAGACTTATATACACAGAACAACTGCACGGCAGTGGTTTACATGCATCAACTCACTTCGTGAAGTGAACAAAGTGCCAACTAGCAGGTATGGAATGCAACTTTATTTAAAGTTCCTGTGATGTGCAAGAGTTCGAAAAAGAGTATCAGTTGCTCTCCCGGGATTCGAAGTGCCGAATTGTGGTGTGCACTGCAGTCAGCAGCCAGGTGCAAACGCCTCTCACAGGCTTGCTCAAGCACTGGGATTCTGGGACGTTAGCGCACAGCCTTATCCTGAAAAGAGTGAAGTCTCACAAGAACAAGTGAGGTGAGCATCTGGCGTTACCAAGCATAGACAGTGCACGCTTACTGGTTTGTCAACCAGCTGCTCATAAATATTACTTTATCAACTGTCCGTTTAAAATATCTGCGCAGAGCTTCGGCCTTTACGGATATAAGATTGTCAGGTCAACGGACATAACTCAAGCCGCAAAATATACTCAGATAGTTTAGCAACTGAAATTGGTATAGATGAACTAAACGTATCTCCTAAGTATATACGGTCATGTATCAATGATCCGCTTTGGCAATGAAGGTGAGGAATTCGTGGCAAATGCTGTAAACACATGGTCGGTGTGTCAGCACTTTCGATCCACCGACAGGTCGACGGTTAAAGCCTGCAGTGGCAACGACCAAGTCAGACAATAATACTGAAGTCTCTTAAAGTGACACTTGTTTAAACAGACACAGTGTCACTAGGCTGCGTGTTGCACATCTCAAGCAACTGGCTCCCAAGCAGCGCCGTGGCAACGCACGTTCTGAAGTCTCACAGACTGCGATCATCTAGAAAGTCTAACCCCATCGGTGTGTTTCTATTGGTAGAAATATAGGTAAATAGATCGCTTGGATGGTTGCTCTCTATAGTTGCGTCGACGCACTGCGTGAATCAGCATAAGCTACGACCTGCAGGTCTGCATAGCATACTCGTTCTGAACAGATGCAGCAGTCTTGTTGGAAATTAGACGTCCCTTGGGCTGCATGTGCACCAGGTCGCAGACTGTTTGTGAACATTAAGCGCTAGCCAGTCAACGAACTTCCGTATGGTGCGCATAGTGGCATTGTTCGAAGCGGCGTCAGACATCTGGACTGAACAAACTAAATGTGAGATTCAGCAGACAGATTAATCTCTTGAGTAACTGGATATGCACAATTACTTCGCGTGTGGGAGCGTGCACTTCAGCACAGGCTCTGATTTTACCCGAAATGGCCAATTGGAAGCACAAACAGTATGCGGCTTCAGGTGTGAGGCTCAGTGACACGTAACGTAAACCCATGCATCACTGCCGCGCAGCTTGCGTGGTGTGCCAGTGCAGAGCCACACAGAATGACACGTGGAGGAGAACTATGCCCTTGGAGTCACTTGACTGCGTCAAATGGTGTAGAAACAGCAGCTCAGGACTGGATGTGCCGTCCCCAATTCATGCATACAAAAGGTGTGCTACGTGGACCCGTGCACAGTAGGATCACATAGTTATCTGGAACAACAATAATGCGCCGAAGGCTTTGAGACTCATACACAGAACAGCTGCACGGCAGTGGTTTGGATGCATCAACGCACTTCGTGAACTGAACAAAGTGCAAACTAGCAGGTATGGAATGCACCTCTATTTAAAGTCCCTGTGATGTGCAGGAGTTCAAAAAAGAGTATCAGTTCGTGTGGACGGGCCGTGAGACAACGCATGTCCGAAATATCCACAAAATGAAAATGTGGACAAACAAGTAAGTTTGGCGCCACTCAATAGAAGAGAAAACGTCGTCCTGCCCGCATCCTATGGACCCTGCGCATTGTCTGGACTCACATAGGTTCACGTATTTCAAGAATAAAATGTACCAATTGGAATCACTAAGCAGTGGGAATCATATGAGCTGATGCATTGTGCATCGACAAAGCCAGATCGCCGGCTTATACGCTAAGACGGAGGAACGTGCAGGGGAAAGGCGCAATGTTACATGTAGTTTCCAAGTTGTGGCGAATGCAGTGCGAGCGTTCGTTCTGACCCTCGGTTCTGGCCGCTGCAATGTGCTCTTTCCGTACAGAGGGAATGGCACCTTACAGAAACAGATAGCGTTGCCATTCGGAGTCACCACGCTGTGGGAGCCTATGCAAATAGAGCATTTGTAGGTCTGAAGCTCCAGAGGGTAAATGAGGGCAAGGACAAAGGGGATGTGGCTTCACCAGCTAGGTTTTCTGATATGGTGGATCTCACGTTCATCCTGGCAAATGCACGCACCAGGGCTTGTACCATTTATGGCTCATTGTTGATTATTTATCATTCTTTGCGTTAAGCGCCGCCTGTGCATGCTTCATGGATTCGGCAAATTGCCGCAAAATACGCACTGTTTGCAGACCAACTGCACTACAAGCAAAGAGATCCTAATGCACGTGAAGCGAAGTTTTTATTTTCTGTGCAACCACCCAATAACCACTACACTACTACGGCGGCGCGTTTGCACACTCTTGCCGATGATAGCGTCACCGGCTAAACGAAGATTTCGATGACTTGACTCACTGGCTCAGCCTGGATGAAGCACGACGTTTGCAAGAGCAAACAGCTTAGGCGCCTGACACTACTGTAGTGCCTTGAAAAGATTCGAATCCAGCGTTGCCGCATTTGTCACCCAGCATACTGATCGCCTTGTTGGAATGGCTTCCTGCAAGACTGCGTGGCATAAAGGCGCATGCTCCCATAATGCTCTGCTAGTTTGCGTAAATTCATCGATCCTCTACGGTGCGGACTAACGAACAAATGAACTCTGCATGAATGCACATTTTCGTGCAACTTGACACTGAATCTGTTCACGTGAATGCCTTGCCAGTTCAAATTCCAGTCTTGTAAAGACCCATGGAAGATTTCCGTCCCGTCACCACACCATGGCAGGCAGCGTCAGGATCAATTGCGTCACTGCGGCCGCCACATGTCAACACCTTTTCTCTGGTATGTGCGATATGGCAAGGGGCGAGTCTGAATAGCAGAACGACCTCGGAGCATGCTGCGTGACTGGAGTGCCGGTGCGGGAGCAGCGCGTGATGGAATATGCAACCAGAGTTGGTGTTGTAGTGTATTCTGCTTGTCAGCGTATGAACCCACTTCCTGCGCTTGAGCGGAATGGCACATTTGAGGAGCAAATTGCACAAACACGGCACAGGATTTAAAATCTGAATCTAACTTATTTCTGAAGGTGTACCCTGAAGTACGTACTGTGCCAAGGGCCATTCCGCTTACGCACCGGCTGTTTGGGGACGCAGAGGGAGACAATTTATCAGCTGGCTCTCCGTGCGACACACATGTGCAAATCAGCGATGATGACGAGCAGAAGGGAATTGACGGACGGCCTGAGACTGAACAAGGCAATCCAGCGATATCGTCAGCTACAGCTCCCCAACTGCCGCACCTCGGAGGGCCAGTTTTGTCTTTGAAGATGGTGCAAGCGCTGCGCACTAGACGCTGGCTTTATTAGCAGAGTACTCTGAACTGGTGCAGCCTCACTGCATGTTTCTGTAATGCAAGTACGTTGCGGGTGCGCTTAAAGCTCGGTCTGCACAGCGTGAGGTCTTGGAGGGGATGAAGATGCAAGCCATCACCTGCCTGTTGTAGCCATTGTAAGAGGAATAGTGGCTTTTCCAGGACGCTATCACGAAAATGTCTAGCAAAAGTAAATGGCTAGTGGCGGTATCAATTTTACTCTGGGACATGTGCTGACGGAATGGCATTGAAGGAGAAGAAACTGTAACGTTAATGCGCTCCCTCACAGGCTGAGTCTGCACGAAAGACGAATGTGGAACGATAAGGGATAATCAACTGCAACTAGTGAGTCCTGGAGGTTGATACAAACAGGTTGGCGTTTTCCCCGTACATTCTAAGAAGTTGATGCCAGTGAACGGTGGACGGTTCATCAAGCGAGATAGCAACGCCGGAGCAAGCCGCATGGGATCGGCGGAACACGGCAGAAGATTCGGTAGCGAAGTAGAGGGCAACCCGCTTCTCCATCAAACACGCTTGTGCAAAGCCAACTGATGTAGCCACCTGAAATCACCATGCCTTTACAGCAAATGTGAATTAATAGGTGCTTGCCAGCAGGTTGAGTGAGGTCACGCATTACTCGGCAGCTGGAAGGTGATATGTATTCCAATACCAAAACAGCCTACTCAGCATGGGTGCACTAGCCCTCAATGAGGACCATCACTGCACCAGCAAACAACCATTGTATGGACGGAATATGTGCAGCAACGATTGTAGCAGGCGCCTTTAATGACGTACCTCTAGAGACCTCACGCTGCATGCAACTTTTAAGTTCAGAAATGTCTACGGAACGTCCGCGCTGAGACGCAACGAAGGGCACATAAACGAATGCGTAGACATTAGGAACCACGAGACCAGCCAGCAATAAAAGGAGCTTATTTTAAGTCAGCCATGCCACCTCTCACTAGCGAACGTTTGACCGAACATGCGTCTCCCACGAGTCAGTGGCATACTCGTCCCACGTTCCCACGTGAATTCCCCGCAGCAGCCTGCCTTAACAGATAAGCTGGGTATACCGAGTTCAGGTTTGTGCAAACGATTCCGAATTTTCCAGCACGAATCGGGCAATCCTGCAAAGCCACTAACCTGCTGCACACGAGGTGAGCAAAGCGTAACCTACGCATGTAATGTGCCAAATTGCTTATCAGTGGATAGTGATGACATATCACGCCTGACGCTGCAGTAGCTTTTCTTCATCCTATTCGCTTCTGGCTCGTTTGCTTTGTGTGGACTATGTGCGAACTTACCTCCTCAATCTGCATGAAGTCAGCCTTGCAATAATAACAAATGGCACATGCTTTTGAAAATTGCCTTGCTGTAGAATTCGATGTGCACTCATTAGCTCTGCCTCGAGCATGCTTGCCTATGAACTCACCACCTGAGTTATTAGGAAAGAACACACTCTAACAGCGTGCGGCATTGTCACTTTGGGCCAATCAATGACACTGAATCTGTTCACGTGAATGCCTTGCCAGTTCAAATTCTGGTCCTGTAAAGGCCCATGGAAGATTTTCGCCGCATCACCACACCATGGCAGGCAGCGTCAGGATCAACTGCGTCACTGCGGCTGTCACATGTCAACGCCTTTTCTCTAGTATGCGCAGGACGGTAGGGGAGAGTCAGAATAGCACAACGACCTCAGAGCATGCTGCGTGGCTGGAGTGCCGGTGCGGGAGCAGCGCGTGATGGAATATGCAACCGGAACTGTTGTTGCAGTGTATTTTGTTTGTCAGCGTATGAACTCACTTCCTGCGCTTGAATGGACTGGCACGCTTAAGGCAAAAGTTGCACAAATATACAATAATAACAGCCAGAGGCAACAGACATGAGCAAAGCAGCAATAGTCTTTGGTTGCCTTAACGCGCGTGAATGCATCGACCGGAGTCTGGAGGACTGCAGCCTTGCAACAAGACGATGAAGCACCCTCTCGGGTGGCGAGTGGTGCGAAATTGTGCGCTACGCGTTGAGCCTTTCCGTTCGGTAGCAGGTGTCAGTTGCACGGAATGGAGCTGTGCAGACACGAAGAAGACAAAGCTTGAGAGTGAGGAGCAGCAGGAGCGCGTCAAGCAGACATTCTGTACATGCATATGCAGTGACGTCGCGTTTCTGCACAGCCTAAGTTTGCACGGAATGAAAACTTGCGAAAGCAAACGGCTCGACTCTGAAAGCCCATATGAAAACGGATATGAACGTGAGATGAGCACCAGTGTGTTTGAATAACCTGAGCTCCAAAGCTCTGACTGGTTTGCACGAAATGAAAACTTGCAAAACCGAACGACGTGGCCATAGAAGTCCATCTGAAAACAGCGATGAACGTGAGCGGAGCTCTAGCGCTTCTGGCTCATCTGTGCTTCAACTCACTGACTGATGTGCGGGATATAAAAGCTTGTGAAAGCGAACGGCGTGACTATGGACGCCCATATGAAGACGGACATGAACGTGTGCTGAGCCGTGGTGCGTCCGGCTTCAACTCATTGACTGGCAGCGTACCTGGAAACCAAGAAGGGGACAATTCTTCAGACCAGAAAAGCTGTAGCTGATAGTGTGAGAATGCCAACTTCGCTTAGTGCGTAACAGTGTGTCCGAGCGCTTTACAAAGGTGCACAGAAGGTAATGCTGCGGGGAAAAAGAGCATGCCCCTGTAAAAACACCCACCATAATAGGAACAGGTATGAACGATTCACCTTCGTCACCGGCGCTTCGAAGCGTGCACGCTATTCGTGAAGTTGCAACATAGCCCAATTTGGCAACGATGTGCATGATGCTTTGCAACCGCCAAGTCACAGTGGCCTGCGTGGGCTACGTAGCCGTGCGACCGTGGCGAGACTAACTGTCAAGAATACGAGTTTACATGGTTACAGCGTAGCTAGCATTGAGCGGTGGCATTAATATGACCACAGTACTTGCGTGTTGGTGAGACGATTCACTCAGGAGGAGTCAATGGAGGACAGGCTCATCAGTGAAAGCCTCCCTGGTGATGAGCATGACGGATACCGTGCCCTCCGAGGAGCAACGTGACGCGGGATTTGTATAAGCATCAAATGTACCTGAATGCTTTCAAAAAAAGAGTCGATCCTATTTTTGTGCGAACCTTGGAAAAGCAGAAGTACAAAAGGTGACCGGTGGAGCAAAGCACTGCTTTTCCCCACCAGTCACTCTGTGCCTTTGCGCTCCGCCGCTGCAAGGCGTCTTATCGCCCAGAGCGCTACACGAAATTCCGAGACAATTGTGCGACATGCAGTAGTCCAAGAGTCGCAAATAAGGACAGAAGCTCTCCTCATCACATATGTGTGGCAGACAGCCTGAGATTCCATCTCTACTTGCATGTCGGAATGTGTAGGTGTTTCACCAAGGCAGCTCCTGGCCCTCTATCGAGTGGCATTCTACATGGAGTTGCGAAGCGCTTCTGACATAACCTATCTCGCTAGAGCATGAAGTAGCAAGCCAACGGAGCACATCATTTCTAACATTAAGGTGAGGGTGCTGCAACGCCTGCAGCCCAAGTGCCCCACAAGCATAAGAGATCCAAATGCACGTGAAGCGAAATTTTTATTTTCTCTCTAACGCTGCAGTAGCCATTAAGCTACTACGGCGGCGCGTTTATACACTCATGCCGACGATAGCGTCACCAGCTAAACGAAGATTTCGATGACGTGACGCACTGGCTCAGACTGCACGAAGCACAACCTTTGCAAGGAAAAACAGCTTACGCGCCTGAAACCAACGTAGTGCCTTAAAGAGCTTCCAATCCAGCGTTGCTGCATTTTGCATCCAGCATACTGGTCGCTTTGTTGAAATGGCTTTCTGCAAGTCTGCGTGGCTTAAAGGCGCATGCTCCCGTAATGTTTTGCTGGTGCGAGTAGATTCATCGATCATCTACGGTGCAGACTAACGAACAAATGAACCCTGCACGAATGCACATTTTCGTGCAACTTGACACTGAATCTGTTCACGTGAATGCCTTGCCAGTTCAAATTCCGGTCTTGTAAAGACCCATGGAAGATTTTCGCCGCATCACCACGCCGTGGCAGGCTGCGTCAGGACCAGCTGCATCACTGCGGCCGCCAACTTCCATGTCAACGCCTTTTCTCTAGTAAGCGCAAGACGGTAGGGGAGAGTCAGAACAGCACAACGACCTCAGAGCATGCTGCGTGGCTGGAGTGCCGGTGCGGGAGCAGCGCGTGACTGCTTGTGCAACCAGAATTGTTGTTGCAGTGTATTTTGTTTGTTAGCCTATGAACTCACGTCCTGCGCTTGAACGCAATTGCACGCTTAAGGTAAATTTAAGGCAAAAATGGAACAAGCATAACTGCCTAAAGGAACCGACTCGAGCGATTCGACCGTAATATTTGGTTGCCTGGGCATGAATGCAGTGGCCGGAGTCTTGAGGACTGCAGCCTTGTAAGAAGACGATGTCGCAGCCCCTCGGGGCCCTAAAATAGTGGAGAGGAGTGCGAAATTGTGCTCTGCGCGTTTAGCCTTTCTGTTCAGTGCTAGTTGAACGGAGTGGTGTTGCGCGGAGACGAACGAGGCAACGCTCGGGAGTGAGGCAAGGAATAAAGCTGTGCAGAGACGAAGTAAAGCTGTGCAGAGACGAAGGTGACAACGCTCGGGAGTGACGCACGGGATGGAGTTGCGCAGAGACGAAGGACACAACGCTCGGAAGCGAGGAGCAGCAGGGACGCGCCAAGCTGACATTCTGCCTGTGTAGTGCCTTCGCGTTAATGGACAGCCTACCTTCGCACGAAATGAAAGCTTCCGAGAACGAACGGCTTGACTGTTGGAGCCCATCGGAAAACAGAAATGAACGTGAACTGAGCACCAGTGCGTCTGAATTGCCTGAGCTCCGACGCACTGACTGATTTGCAGAAAATGAAAAATTGCGCAGTCGAACAAGGTGGCCATGGAAGCCCATCTGAAAACAGCAATGAACGCGAGCTGAGTCCTAGTGCTTCTGGCTCATCTGTGCTCCTACTCACTGACTGATTTGCAGGATATGAAAGCTTGTGAAAGCAGACGGCCTGAACACGGAAGCCTATCTGAAGACGGACATGAACGTGAGCTGAGCGGTAGTGCGTCTGTCTCGCCTGTGACTCAATGCATTGACTGACCGCGTTGGAATCCCTAAGCGAAGTAATCGTGCTGTCCTAGCGAGACTAATTTCCAAGGGTAGGAATTCAAATGGTTACAGTGTAGCTAGCATTGTGCTGTGGCATTAATATGATCACAGCATTTGCGTGTTGGTGAGACAATGCACTCAGGAGTCAACGGAGGACAGGCTCACCAGTGAAAGCCCAAAGCCTCCCGGCTTGTACAGCAAATATTAGTGGATACAGGACCGTTCGAGGAACAACGTGACGCGGGATTCGTATATGCATCAAATGTACCTGAATGCTTTCACAAATAAGAGTATGTCCTATTTTTCTCCGGCCCTTGAAAAACCAGTGGAGAAAAGCACTGCTTTTCCCCACCGGTCACACCCCAACGGTCACTCTGTGCCTTTGCGCTCCGCCGCTGCAAGGCGTCTTATCGCCCAGAGCGCTGCACTGAATCCCAAGACGACTGTGCGCAATATACTCCAAAAGTCGCAAATAAGGTCAGAATCCCTCCTCATCACAAACATGTGGCAGACAGCTTGAGATTCCATCTCTATTTGCATGCTCAGCGTGGGTACCTAACGTTTGACCGAACATGCGCCTTCCACGAATCAGCGGCATACTCGTCCCAAGTGAATTGCTCGCAGCAGCCCGCATGAACACGTTAGCTGGGTGTACAGAGTTCAGCTGTGTCCAAACGCTTCCGAATTTTGCAGCGCAAATCGCTCAATTCTGCAAAGCCACTAACCTGCTGCACACGAGGTGAGCAAAGCGTAATCTACGCATGCAATATGCCAAATCACTGATCAGTGGATCGCGATGACATATCACGCCTGATGCTGCAGTAGCTTTTCTTCATCCTATTCGCTTCTGGCTCGTTTGCTTTGTGTGGACTATGTGCGAACTCACCTCCTCAATCTGCATGAAGTCAGCCTTGCAAGAATAACAAATGGCACATGCTTTTGAAAATTGCCTTGCTGTAGAATTCGATGTGCACTCATTAGCTCTGCCTCAAGCATGCTTGTCTATGAACTCACCTCCTGAGTTATTAGGAAAGAACACACTCTAACAGCGTGCGGCATTGTCACTTCGGGCCAATCAATTTTGGCAGCCGATTAGTTGGTTATACATGCCCACGGCCTACCTCTTAGGTCGCCCTGATTTTGCAGGGCTTTTCACCTCGGCGGAGGGCAGCCGCCACAAAGCCGCCTAGCGGTTGGCAGTGATATGAAGAGTGCAGCTATGAGTTTTTTGGAATGCCGATTTGGAGTTGCAAGCAGGGATGAGTGCGGGATACTATACGTTTTCAAAACTACGGAAGTATTGGAAAGAGCATGAGCAGATTACGTTGTGGTAATGTGCCGCTCTGAGAACGCACCTTCTCAGTCTGTACAGAGAGACATAGTTAAGAGCAGATTGTTCAATCACCAGAAATGTGGACACATATACAAACAGAGCAGTTGCTCTTCCGGCCCACCAATACAAGCAGGTGTGAGTGCTGAGAAGTTTCCTCAACTGGACCATTCAACTGCGGCAACGAGCAGGGATACGACAGCAATGGATCTATGCGCTGCACCAGCTCACAGCAGGTTGGCACACGCAATCACATTCTGCCAACATGATGCGACACCACACTAAAGCTCAAAATATCAATTGTCAGTGAATTAAAGCACCGTATGCATTTGGAGCGTCGTTGCAAAAAGTATGTAGATTGAAATGAAGGCACAATCAACGAAAGACGCCGGCCGGTGGCGAATGCCTTCAGCAAATCACTCAGGTCGCTAACATTTCTTTAAGCAAAGACGTTTCTTGCCTTTTTTGGCAAGGCAAATGAAGAATCTTGGAGAAATGGAAGCTTGCACGCGTGGAAAATCTACGCATTCAAAATTTCCGCATTGTGCAAACGATCTGAACTTTGCAGCACCGTAACAGGGTTTTCAAAGGATCAACGCACATCCTAAATCGGCAAAAAGTGACATTTTCAAATGTAGATCAACAGCAACGTAACATTAAGAAGTTATGAAAAAGGCAGCATTCCGCTTTGGCAAGCTGAGACTACACGCACGTCCTCGTCCTGCACGAATTGAGACATTACGATAAGCAGATGTGTAGCAATCCTCAATGACTACTCTTTAAGTATTGGCAGCTTCAGTAAGTGTGTAGTGTGTGCAGCGCCTAAGCCTTCGTCAGTGAAGCATAGGCGAAAAATAAAAGAAAACGCCATGTTCAAGCAGCATTTCAGATATGTGTGGACTGATATAGATTGTTTACACTTTTGTCAACTGGCACAAAGTGGTCACGTGCGCTCGGATTGAATGTGCAGGAAGTGCCGTTGAAGAGCTGCCGTCTCCGTCAGTAACACATGACGTCTGCGTTCCGAGCGTCTGCAGCAATATTTTAGGCAGGAAGCACGGCCAAATGAAAGATTAATAAACTAACCTAGGTCTCAAAGCTGCTGCGATGGTCAAAGACACAAAGTGAAATGAACTCGGGGCGAATTTCTGTTCACGTACAAGTTTCGCCTGCATGTTGCAAAGACGAATATCACTTTAACATGAAATCATCATCTTGAGACGACATAAGAAACGCAGCTAGCTCATTTGTTTGGAAAACGTTTGCAGGGATAAGCAATAACTGAAAAAATCGAATTTAATGCAGTCACCAAGGTGTTGCCATCTGTAGTACCGAAAAGGCAGGAAATGCACTGCAGATTGAGAGTACTAGCATGTTGGCGAAAAATTTAATTTGCAGGTAGTGACATCTTGCATGTCTGAATGAGACACGAAGCAGGAATCCTCACGATGTGAGAAGTACCAGGAGGACTTGAATTCTGCAAAGATAAAAAGCACAGCAGTGGAAAGCACTAAGCTACGGCAAAAATTACGAGAAGGCCAGCTGAGAGTCGAGAGCGTTAGCATGATAGCAAAACTAATACAGTACGGCATGGCAGCTGAAACGCGCAACTTGGTGAAACTAGCGAAGAGATGTGCGGGGATGTGGCTTGACCAGCTAGGCCTTCTGACTTGGTGGAGCTGACATTCGCCCTAGCAAATGCACGCATTAAGGGTTGCACCATCCACGGTTCATGGTTGATGGTATATAATTTTGTCGACCAGACGGCCGTTCTCAATGTTCCATGGATTGGCAAACTGCCACGAAAGACGCACACTATGCATAATGCACGTGAAGCGAAGTTCCTATTTTCTGCGCAGCGCCCCAGTAACCATCAAACTATCACGGCAGCGCGTTTATACACTCATGCTGATGACAACGTCACCGGCTAAACGAAGATTTCGATGACTTGACTCACTGGCTCAGACTGCACGAAGCACAACCTTTGCAAGGAAAAACAGCTTACGCGCCTGAAACCAACGTAGTGCCTTAAAGAGCTTCCAATCCAGCGTTGCTGCATTTGCCACCCAGCATACTGGTTGTTTTTTTGGAATGGCTTCCTGCAAGACTGCGTGGCATAAAGGCGCGTGCTCCCATAATGCTCTGCTAGTTTGCGTAAATTCATCGATCATCTACGGTGCAGACTAACGAACAAATTAACCCTGCACGAATGCACATTTTCATGCAACTTGACACTGAATCTGTTCACGTGAATGCCTTGCCAGTTCAAACTGCGGTCCTGTAAGAACGCATGGAAGATTTTCTCCGCATCACCACACCATGGCAGGCAGCGTCAGGATCAACTGCGTCACTGCGGCTGTCACATGTCAACGCCTTTTCTCTAGTATGCGCAGGACGGTAGGGGAGAGTCAGAATAGCACAACGACCTCAGAGCATGCTGCGTGGCTGGAGTGCCGGTGCGGGAGCAGCGCGTGATGGAATATGCAACCGGAACTATTGTTGCAGTGTATTTTGTTTGTCAGCGTATGAACTCACTTCCTGCGCTTGAATGGACTGGCACGCTCAAGGCAAAAGTTGCACAAATATACAATAATAACAGCCGGAGGCAACAGACATGAGCAAAGCAGCAATAGTCTTTGGTTGCCTTAACGCGCGTGAATGCATCGACCGGAGTCTGGAGGACTGCAGCCTTGCAACAAGACGATGAAGCACCCTCTCGGGTGGCGAGTGGTGCGAAATTGTGCGCTACGCGTTGAGCCTTTCCGTTCGGTAGCAGGTGTCAGTTGCACGGAATGGAGCTGTGCAGACACGAAGAAGACAAAGCTTGAGAGTGAGGAGCAGCAGGAGCGCGTCAAGCAGACATTCTGCATATGCATACGCAGTGACGTCGCGTTTCTGCACAGCCTAAGTTTGCACGGAATGAAAACTTGCGAAAGCAAACGGCTCGACTCTGAAAGCCCATATGAAAACGGATATGAACGTGAGATGAGCACCAGTGTGTTTGAAGGGCCTGAACTCCAACGCACTGACTGGTTTGCACGAAACGAAAACTTGCAAAACCGAACGACGTGGCCATAGAAGTCCATCTGAAAACAGCGATGAACGTGAGCGGAGCTCTAGCGCTTCTGGCTCATCTGTGCTTCAACTCACTGACTGATGTGCGGGATATAAAAGCTTGTGAAAGCGAACGGCGTGACTACGGACGCCCATATGAAGACGGACATGAACGTGTGCTGAGCCGTGGTGCGTCCGGCTTCAACTCATTGACTGGCAACGTACCTGGAAACCAAGAAGGGGACAATTCTTCAGACCAGAAAAGCTGTAGCTGATAGTGTGAGAATGCCAACTTCGCTTAGTGCGTAACAGTGTGTCCGAGCGCTTTACAAAGGTGCACAGAAGGTAATGCTGCGGGGAAAAAGAGCATGCCCCTGTAAAAACACCCACCATAATAGGAACAGGTATGAACGATTCACCTTCGTCACCGGCGCTTCGAAGCGTGCACGCTATTCGTGAAGTTGCAACATAGCCCAATTTGGCAACGATGTGCATGATGCTTTGCAACCGCCAAGTCACAGTGGCCTGCGTAGCCGTGCGACCGTGGCGAGACTAACTGTCAAGAATTCAAGAATACGAGTTTACATGGTTACAGCGTAGCTAGCATTGAGCGGTGGCATTAATATGACCACAGTACTTGCGTGTTGGTGAGGAGGAGTCAATGGAGGACAGGCTCATCAGTGAAAGCCTCCCTGGTGATGAGCATGACGGATACCGGGCCCTCCGAGGAGCAACGTGACGCGGGATTTGTATAAGCATCAAATGTACCTGAATGCTTTCAAAAAAAGAGTCGATCCTATTTTTGTGCGAACCTTGGAAAAGCAGAAGTACAAAAGGTGACCGGTGGAGCAAAGCACTGCTTTTCCCCACCAGTCACTCTGTGCCTTTGCGCTCCGCCGCTGCAAGGCGTCTTATCGCCCAGAGCGCTACACGAAATTCCGAGACAATTGTGCGACATGCAGTAGTCCAAGAGTCGCAAATAAGGACAGAAGCTCTCCTCATCACATATGTGTGGCAGACAGCCTGAGATTCCATCTCTACTTGCATGTCGGAATGTGTAGGTGTTTCACCAAGGCAGCTCCTGGCCCTTTATCGAGTGGCATTCTACATGGAGTTGCGAAGCGCTTCTGACATAACCTATCTCGCTAGAGCATGAAGTAGCAAGCCAACGGAGCACATCATTTCTAACATTAAGGTGAGGGTGCTGCAACGCCTGCAGCCCAAGTGCCCCACAAGCATAAGAGATCCAAATGCACGTGAAGCGAAATTTTTATTTTCTCTCTAACGCTGCAGTAGCCATTAAGCTACTACGGCGGCGCGTTTATACACTCATGCCGACGATAGCGTCACCAGCTAAACGAAGATTTCGATGACGTGACGCACTGGCTCAGACTGCACGAAGCACAACCTTTGCAAGGAAAAACAGCTTACGCGCCTGAAACCAACGTAGTGCCTTAAAGAGCTTCCAATCCAGCGTTGCTGCATTTTGCATCCAGCATACTGGTCGCTTTGTTGAAATGGCTTTCTGCAAGTCTGCGTGGCTTAAAGGCGCATGCTCCCGTAATGTTTTGCTGGTGCGAGTAGATTCATCGATCATCTACGGTGCAGACTAACGAACAAATGAACCCTGCACGAATGCACATTTTCGTGCAACTTGACACTGAATCTGTTCACGTGAATGCCTTGCCAGTTCAAATTCCGGTCTTGTAAAGACCCATGGAAGATTTTCGCCGCATCACCACGCCGTGGCAGGCTGCGTCAGGACCAGCTGCATCACTGCGGCCGCCAACTTCCATGTCAACGCCTTTTCTCTAGTAAGCGCAAGACGGTAGGGGAGAGTCAGAACAGCACAACGACCTCAGAGCATGCTGCGTGGCTGGAGTGCCGGTGCGGGAGCAGCGCGTGACTGCTTGTGCAACCAGAATTGTTGTTGCAGTGTATTTTGTTTGTTAGCCTATGAACTCACGTCCTGCGCTTGAACGCAATTGCACGCTTAAGGTAAATTTAAGGCAAAAATGGAACAAGCATAACTGCCTAAAGGAACCGACTCGAGCGATTCGACCGTAATATTTGGTTGCCTGGGCATGAATGCAGTGGCCGGAGTCTTGAGGACTGCAGCCTTGTAAGAAGACGATGTCGCAGCCCCTCGGGGCCCTAAAATAGTGGAGAGTAGTGCGAAATTGTGCTCTGCGCGTTTAGCCTTTCTGTGCAGTGCTAGTTGAACGGAGTGGTGTTGCGCGGAGACGAACGAGGCAACGCTCGGGAGTGAGGCACGGAATAAAGCTGTGCAGAGACGAAGTAAAGCTGTGCAGAGACGAAGGTGACAACGCTCGGGAGTGACGCACGGGATGGAGTTGCGCAGAGACGAAGGACACAACGCTCGGAAGCGAGGAGCAGCAGGGACGCGCCAAGCTGACATTCTGCCTGTGTAGTGCCTTCGCGTTAATGGACAGCCTACCTTCGCACGAAATGAAAGCTTCCGAGAACGAACGGCTTGACTGTGGGAGCCCATCGGAAAACAGAAATGAACGTGAACTGAGCACCAGTGCGTCTGAATTGCCTGAGCTCCGACGCACTGACTGATTTGCAGAAAATGAAAAATTGCGCAGTCGAACAAGGTGGCCATGGAAGCCCATCTGAAAACAGCAATGAACGCGAGCTGAGTCCTAGTGCTTCTGGCTCATCTGTGCTCCTACTCACTGACTGATTTGCAGGATATGAAAGCTTGTGAAAGCAGACGGCCTGAACACGGAAGCCTATCTGAAGACGGACATGAACGTGAGCTGAGCGGTAGTGCGTCTGTCTCGCCTGTGACTCAATGCATTGACTGACCGCGTTGGAATCCCTAAGCGAAGTAATCGAGCTGTCCTAGCGAGACTAATTTCCAAGGGTAGGAATTCAAATGGTTACAGTGTAGCTAGCATTGTGCTGTGGCATTAATATGATCACAGCATTTGCGTGTTGGTGAGACAATGCACTCAGGAGTCAACGGAGGACAGGCTCACCAGTGAAAGCCCAAAGCCTCCCGGCTTGTACAGCAAATATTAGTGGATACAGGACCGTTCGAGGAACAACGTGACGCGGGATTCGTATATGCATCAAATGTACCTGAATGCTTTCACAAATAAGAGTATGTCCTATTTTTCTCCGGCCCTTGAAAAACCAGTGGAGAAAAGCACTGCTTTTCCCCACCGGTCACACCCCAACGGTCACTCTGTGCCTTTGCGCTCCGCCGCTGCAAGGCGTCTTATCGCCCAGAGCGCTGCACTGAATCCCAAGACGACTGTGCGCAATATACTCCAAAAGTCGCAAATAAGGTCAGAATCCCTCCTCATCACAAACATGTGGCAGACAGCTTGAGATTCCATCTCTATTTGCATGCTCAGCGTGGGTACCTAACGTTTGACCGAACATGCGCCTTCCACGAATCAGCGGCATACTCGTCCCAAGTGAATTGCTCGCAGCAGCCCGCATGAACACGTTAGCTGGGTGTACAGAGTTCAGCTGTGTCCAAACGCTTCCGAATTTTGCAGCGCAAATCGCTCAATTCTGCAAAGCCACTAACCTGCTGCACACGAGGTGAGCAAAGCGTAATCTACGCATGCAATATGCCAAATCACTGATCAGTGGATCGCGATGACATATCACGCCTGATGCTGCAGTAGCTTTTCTTCATCCTATTCGCTTCTGGCTCGTTTGCTTTGTGTGGACTATGTGCGAACTCACCTCCTCAATCTGCATGAAGTCAGCCTTGCAAGAATAACAAATGGCACATGCTTTTGAAAATTGCCTTGCTGTAGAATTCGATGTGCACTCATTAGCTCTGCCTCAAGCATGCTTGTCTATGAACTCACCTCCTGAGTTATTAGGAAAGAACACACTCTAACAGCGTGCGGCATTGTCACTTCGGGCCAATCAATTTTGGCAGCCGATTAGTTGGTTATACATGCCCACGGCCTACCTCTTAGGTCGCCCTGATTTTGCAGGGCTTTTCACCTCGGCGGAGGGCAGCCGCCACAAAGCCGCCTAGCGGTTGGCAGTGATATGAAGAGTGCAGCTATGAGTTTTTTGGAATGCCGATTTGGAGTTGCAAGCAGGGATGAATGCGGGATACTATACGTTTTCAAAACTACGGAAGTATTGGAAAGAGCATGAGCAGATTACGTTGTGGTAATGTGCCGCTCTGAGAACGCACCTTCTCAGTCTGTACAGAGAGACATAGTTAAGAGCAGGTTCTTCAATCACCAGAAATGTGGACACATATACAAACAGAGCAGTTGCTCTTTCGGCCCACCAATACAAGCAGGTGTGAGTGCTGAGAAGTTTCCTCAACTGGACCATTCAACTGCGGCAACGAGCAGGGATACGACAGCAATGGATCTATGCGCTGCACCAGCTCACAGCAGGTTGGCACACGCAATCACATTCTGCCAACATGAGGCGACACCACACTAAAGCTCAAAATATCAATTGTCAGTGAATTAAAGCACCGTATGCATTTGGAGCGTCGTTGCAAAAAGTATGTAGATTGAAATGAAGGCACAATCAACGAAAGACGCCGGCCGGTGGCGAATGCCTTCAGCAAATCACTCAGGTCGCTAACATTTCTTTAAGCAAAGACGTTTCTTGCCTTTTTTGGCAAGGCAAATGAAGAATCTTGGAGAAATGGAAGCTTGCACGCGTGGAAAATCTACGCATTCAAAATTTCCGCATTGTGCAAACGATCTGAACTTTGCAGCACCGTAACAGGGTTTTCAAAGGATCAACGCACATCCTAAATCGGCAAAAAGTGACATTTTCAAATGTAGATCAACAGCAACGTAACATTAAGAAGTTATGAAAAAGGCAGCATTCCGCTTTGGCAAGCTGAGACTACACGCACGTCCTCGTCCTGCACGAATTGAGACATTACGATAAGCAGATGTGTAGCAATCCTTAATGAATAATCTTTAAGTATTAGCAGCTTCAATAAGTGTGTAGTGTGTGCAGGCCCTAAGCCTTCGTCAGTGAAGCATAGGCGAAAAATAAAAGAAAACGCCGTGTTCAAGCAGCATTTCAGATATGTGTGGGCTGATATAGATTGTTTACACTTTTGTCAACTGGCACAAAGTGGTCACGTGCGCTCGGAACGTTGCTAGGTCGTCCCATTAATTGAATGTGCAGGAAGTGCCGTTGAAGAGCTGCCGCCTCCGTCAGTAACACATGAGGCCTGCGTCTCGAGCGTCTGCAGCACTATTTCAGACAGGAAGCACGGCCAAATGAAGGATTAATAAACTAACCTAGGTCTCAAAGCTGCTGCGATGGTCAAAGACACAAAGTGAAATGGACTCGGGGCGAATATCTGTTCACGTACAAATTTCGCCTGCATGTTGCAAAGACGAATATCACTCTAACATGAAATCATCGTCCTGAGACGACATAGGAAACGGAGCTAGCTCATTTGTTTGGAAAACGTTTGCAGGGACAAGCAACAACTGAAAAAATCGAATTTAATGCAGTCACCAAGGTGTTGCCATCTGTAGTACCGAAAAGGCAGCGGTGCGGTAGTGAAACTTCACCAACGCAAAAACTAAATCCCGCGGCGTAGATTCAGATAAAACAATTTGCACGATTATTTCGATAATCGTAAAGCCTGTCAACAAGATGAATAAGCCCTATGTGCGCCTAAACTGTCGGTGAAATAGTGGAGAAGGTAAGGGGTGATGCGAAACCCAGTCACTTGCATTCACACAAATATGTGAACAAGGCAATTTTCTACGTTGCCTGCTTTGTCTTACGGACTTCACTTACACGGAGGGGCATTCTGAAAGTACGAGTAGCATCATCCAAACTCAACGAGCCTTGGCAAACCACTAACAACACATTTGCTGCGTCTCTTTGGTGCTGTCAACGCAGATTGTGACCTTACACACAACAAACCACATTAAATACGAACTGCACAACCATTCGAAATCACTAAACGTTGTCAACGGCTGCGAAATAGATCAGTTGTGCTCGCGGGCGGCCTGCGGGCCAGCGCACTTGCTAAATTTGCGACACGAAATCTCCATAGAGCAAACATAGTTGTAATTCGAAGCCGGGCAATTAGGCGAGTCGATGTGAAATTATGAGGTGTGCAAGGAGCTTGTTTTGCGCTGAGCGTACCTCCTAAGTGTACGCAAAGTGGCACATACCACGGGGTGCTCATATGTCTATACCAAGTCATCAAGCGGTTTTAAACACTACAAATTTGTGCCTCTAATGATCTTGTGTCGATTTGTCTGCTCACTAGCTGAATTAGCAGGCGGGAAAAAGAAAAACCAAATAATTGTCAGGGTCACCAGTTACCAAGATGGACCGATAGCTTATTCTCGGCTGCCGGTGCACCAAGCACACTCTGCAGCTGAAAGACAGGGCTTTTTGCAGAGGAATTGGGCAACAGCGTCACGTACCAACGGGTTGGTGCGGCAATAAGGAATACATCAGCTGAGGGCATGAAATGACAGCGAATGCGGGGCAACGGTGCTTCCTTCATTGCCTTTACCATTCACATTCACCGAGCTCTTGCACCGCTAATTTTGCCAGTGCAACTACGACAATACTGTTGCATCAGCTGGTGGTAAGGGCTAGAATTATATCCTGCAACAACGGTTATTGTTGATGGGCGACCACCGAAACTGTTCCACGTATACGAACCCATCAAAGAAGTGCGTAGAGTGTTGGTACAGACCCACATGCGATAGCCAATAGAAGGTCCAGTCACCAGGAGCTATTAATTTGAGCCAGCTGGTAGGAAGGCTTTTTCTGCATTCACCTTGTCGATCCCTTCACGCACTTCCTGAAGTTGCACGAATTGTGGAACTGGCATAAGGGATCAGCTTACTCCATTTGGTTGCAGTGTTTCACGCCAAACATTCCACAAAATGGCATTTTCAAATCGTGAGTAGTACGGTAATTTGGAGTAAGCGAACTCTGGCCACGAGTATGAGCAGACGGCTGTGCACGCTAGCGGCCTCATCGCCATCGCACTTCCTAAATTTGGGCAGAACAAAACCTTTCAAAAATTGAACGCGCAAGTCGCGCGAATAACCTATATCTGCTATGCATTTGGGGAGCTACTGCACAACTGCCGAAAACAAATGAAAGATGACCAATTCAATCAAAATCATCGAGCTGTGAGGAGCAAAATGGAGGAAGCCGTTTTGCATTTGGTCGATCCGCGCGTGAGCTCACTCCCTGCTGTTGATACAATTCTAGAGGAGAGTGCGCGAATGTTCCGAATTTGGAGTGCAGCGCAGCGTAGACTTTTGCAAGGATAAATGCCGTTGCCTACGTGAATTTTGTAGCCGGTGAACGCCGCGAACTGCTGTATTGTCTGCGTGGTTTGTCAGCAGCTCAACGCACATCCTAGATTTGTAAGAAGCCACGTCTTCTCTACACGTGAAGAATATCTTTTCGCACTCAGAAGGATCTTGCAGTCAATGAGCGCACACCTACTCTGTTGTGGGCGTTCTTGGATTTTCCGAGCGGCCTTCTCATCCGACATTGGATACGTTTCACATGAGATACAGGCTAGTCACTGAAGATGTGATTATTTTTAGAGAATGTGAAAAAACGCATGCAAAAAATTACGTAGGTACGCCTCGACCGACAGCACTTCAGTACATTTCCTCTTTCCAAAGAGGCAGACCCTGGCCAAGCCATGAACGAGTAAAATTTGCGGATAAAGTTCTCCTGCCAAAATACGCATCATCTAGAGAGAGCTAACTGCTGAAGCTTTCTCCGGGAAAAGCAGTTTCTGGCGTTTCAGCGATTTTACACTCCAGCTACGCCTTCAATAAGCACCCTCCGCCAAATTCGAATAATATCATCGTTCGCGATATTCTTGCGCCACTGAGTCTGCGCTCTGAAAAGAATGGAGCAGATGCGGTCCGTTTGCGATGCGCATTGACGCGGAACCACCATTCACCCATATCAACAATTTGCCGGCTCAAATGGCACGGTTATTTATAAGTTAACGCCCAGCATCTGCGTATGTAAGCCTATCAAATGCATTTGCGAAGCATCGATGCAGATGTGCGGCCAAGGGTAGGTGAACGGTTGAGCGACTCGGAAACTCGTAGCTTCATCAGTTCGCAGTTAGCAATCAGTTGTGTTTGTGATTCTAATTGCACTATTCAGTCAAACGCTTACTGGTTTTCCGGAGTCACCAAGCTGCAACAACGGGTGCAAACGGAAATTCCGTAAAGCTGGATTTGCAGTAGCCTGTAATGTTGATGTCTGCATGGGATATTTTTCCTTCCAAGACAAATGCATGAATGGCTGAAGCAAGCGTGTATCGGCAACAATCGCCAAAGTGGCAGGATGCGCATGGACAGCTTAGCGGTTAAAATTGCTATTGCTGGGCAGCCAACTCGCCCGATCTTGCGCAGAGTACAGTCAGGCACTAAAACCTGGACAAACAATTGGAGTAAGCAGGTCCTAATCAATGCTATAAGCACATGATCTCTTTGTCTGGATGGGCGATCCACAAACGCAACGACTGTTTAAGCATGAAACGGTATCATCAGGATGCACAACCGTGCCAAAGCATCTAAATGTGGGGCCCTCTTTGGAAAGCTCAGTTGCGTCGCTTGGCTATGATTCCAATAACTCTCAAATGCATGCGCATGTGGAGCACCTGGTTGCCATGCACCTGCTTGCCAACGCACGTCCTGAGTTATCAGAGATCGCGAGCACTCAGAAAAACGCAGCACATCGATGTAGATACTCCTGATGGCTAAAACGGAGGGAAATAGGTCACCTGACTATCTGAATATAGATGCGTCGGTGCACTCTGTCATTCAGCACAAGCTTTCATTTCAAAATCAGAATTGGTATGACTTCTTGGAAACACGAAGTGCTGGTTATAATGTCGAGGAAATGCAGTGCAGATTGAGAGTACTAGCATGTTGGCGAAAAATTTAATTTGCAGGTAGTGACATCTTGCATGTCTGAATGAGACACGAAGCAGGAATCCTCACGACGTGCGAAGTACCAGGAGGACTTGAATTCTGCAAAGATAAAAAGCACAGCAGTGGAAAGCACTAAGCTACGGCAAAAATTACGAGAAGGCCAGCTGAGAGTCGAGAGCGTCAGCATGATAGCAAAAACAATACAGCACGGCATGGCAGCTGAAACGTGCAACTTGGTGAAACTAGCGAAGAGATGTGCGGGGATGTGGCTTGACCAGCTAGGCCTTCTGACTTGGTTGAGCTGACATTCGCCCTAGCAAATGCACGCACTAAGGCTTGCACGATTCACGGTTCATGGTTGATGGTATATAATTTTGTCGACCAGACGGCCGTTCTCAATGTTCCATGGATTGGCAAACTGCCACGAAAGACGCACACTATGCATAATGCACGAGAAGCGAAGTTTATATTTTCCCTGCAGCGTCGCAGTAACCATCAAACTACTACGGCGGTGCGTTTATACACTCATGCCGACGATAGCGTCACCGGCTAAACGAAGATTTCGATGACTTGACGCACTGGCTCAGACTGCACGAAGCACAACCTTTGCAAGGACAAACAGCTTACGCGCCTGAAACCAACGTAGTGCCTTAAAGAGCTTCCAATCCAGCGTTGCTGCATTTGCCATCCAGCATACTGGTCGCTTTGTTGAAATGGCTCCCTGCAAGTCTGCGTGGCATAAAGGCGCATGCTCCCGTAATGTTTTGCTGGTGCGAGTAGATTCATCGATCATCTACGGTGCAGACTAACGAATAAACGAACCCTGCACGAATGCACATTTTCGTGCAACTTGACACTGAATCTGTTCACGTGAATGCCTTGCCAGTTCAAATTGCGGTCCTGTAAAGGCCCATGGAAGATTTTCGCCGCATCACCACACCATGGCAGGCAGCGTCAAGATCAACTGCGTCACTGCGGCTGTCACATGTCAACGCCTTTTCTCTAGTATGCGCAGGACGGTAGGGGAGAGTCAGAATAGCACAACGACCTCAGAGCATGCTGCGTGGCTGGAGTGCCGGTGCGGGAGCAGCGCGTGATGGAATATGCAACCGGAACTGTTGTTGCAGTGTATCTTGTTTGTCAGCGTATGAACTTACTTCCTGCGCTTGAATGGACTGGCACGCTTAAGGCAAAAGTTGCACAAATATACAATAATAACAGCCGGAGGCAACAGACATGAGCAAAGCAGCAATAGTCTTTGGTTGCCTTAACGCGCGTGAATGCATCGACCGGAGTCTGGAGGACTGCAGCCTTGCAACAAGACGATGAAGCACCCTCTCGGGTGGCGAGTGGTGCGAAATTGTGCGCTACGCGTTGAGCCTTTCCGTTCGGTAGCAGGTGTCAGTTGCACGGAATGGAGCTGTGCAGACACGAAGAAGACACAGCTTGAGAGTGAGGAGCAGCAGGAGCGCGTCAAGCAGACATTCTGCATATGCATATGCAGTGACGTCACGTTTCTGCACAGCCTAAGTTTGCACGGAATGAAAACTTGCGAAAGCAAACGGCTCGACTCTGAAAGCCCATATGAAAACGGATATGAACGTGAGATGAGCACCAGTGTGTTTGAAGGGCCTGAACTCCAACGCACTGACTGGTTTGCACGAAATGAAAACTTGCAAAACCGAACGACGTGGCCATAGAAGTCCATCTGAAAACAGCGATGAACGTGAGCGGAGCTCTAGCGCTTCTGGCTCATCTGTGCTTCAACTCACTGACTGATGTGCGGGATATAAAAGCTTGTGAAAGCGAACGGCGTGACTACGGACGCCCATATGAAGACGGACATGAACGTGTGCTGAGCCGTGGTGCGTCCGGCTTCAACTCATTGACTGGCAGCGTACCTGGAAACCAAGAAGGGGACAATTCTTCAGACCAGAAAAGCTGTAGCTGATAGTGTGAGAATGCCAACTTCGCTTAGTGCGTAACAGTGTGTCCGAGCGCTTTACAAAGGTGCACAGAAGGTAATGCTGCGGGGAAAAAGAGCATGCCCCTGAAAAAACACCCACCATAATAGGAACAGGTATGAACGATTCACCTTCGTCACTGGCGCTTCGAAGCGTGCACGCTATTCGTGAAGTTGCAACATAGCCCAATTTGGCAACGATGTGCATGATGCTTTGCAACCGCCAAGTCACAGTGGCCTGCGTAGCCGTGCGACCGTGGCGAGACTAACTGTCAAGAATACAAGAATACGAGTTCACATGGTTACAGCGTAGCTAGCATTGAGCGGTGGCATTAATATGACCACAGCACTTGCATGTTGGTAAGACGATTCACTCAGGAGGAGTCAATGGAGGACAGGCTCATCAGTGAAAGCCTCCCTGGTGATGAGCATGACGGATACCGGGCCCTCCGAGGAGCAACGTGACGCGGGATTTGTATAAGCATCAAATGTACCTGAATGCTTTCAAAAAAAGAGTCGATCCTATTTTTGTGCGAACCTTGGAAAAGCAGAAGTACAAAAGGTGACCGGTGGAGCAAAGCACTGCTTTTCCCCACCAGTCACTCTGTGCCTTTGCGCTCCGCCGCTGCAAGGCGTCTTATCGCCCAGAGCGCTACACGAAATTCCGAGACAATTGTGCGACATGCAGTAGTCCAAGAGTCGCAAATAAGGACAGAAGCTCTCCTCATCACATATGTGTGGCAGACAGCCTGAGATTCCATCTCTACTTGCATGTCGGAATGTGTAGGTGTTTCACCAAGGCAGCTCCTGGCCCTTTATCGAGTGGCATTCTACATGGAGTTGCGAAGCGCTTCTGACATAGCCTATCTCGCTAGAGCATGAAGTAGCAAGCCAACGGAGCACATCATTTCTAACATTAAGGTGAGGGTGCTGCAACGCCTGCAGCCCAAGTGCCCCACAAGCATAAGAGATCCAAATGCACGTGAAGCGAAATTTTTATTTTCTCTCTAACGCTGCAGTAGCCATTAAGCTACTACGGCGGCGCGTTTATACACTCATGCCGACGATAGCGTCACCAGCTAAACGAAGATTTCGATGACGTGACGCACTGGCTCAGACTGCACGAAGCACAACCTTTGCAAGGAAAAACAGCTTACGCGCCTGAAACCAACGTAGTGCCTTAAAGAGCTTCCAATCCAGCGTTGCTGCATTTTGCATCCAGCATACTGGTCGCTTTGTTGAAATGGCTTTCTGCAAGTCTGCGTGGCTTAAAGGCGCATGCTCCCGTAATGTTTTGCTGGTGCGAGTAGATTCATCGATCATCTACGGTGCAGACTAACGAACGAATGAACCCTGCACGAATGCACATTTTCGTGCAACTTGACACTGAATCTGTTCACGTGAATGCCTTGCCAGTTCAAATTCCGATCTTGTAAAGACCCATGGAAGATTTTCGCCGCATCACCACACCGTGGCAGGCAGCGTCAGGACCAGCTGCACCACTGCGGCCGCCAAGTTCCATGACCACGCCTTTTCTGTTTATGCACAGGATAGTATGGGGAGACTGAGAACAGCACAATGCCCTCAGAGCATGCTGCGTGGCTGGAGTGCCGATGCGGGAGCTCTGCATGACGGAATGTGCAACCAGAATTGGTGTTCTAGTGTATTTTGTTTATCTGCGTGTGAGCGCAATTCCTGTGCTTGAACGGAATGGCACATTTAGGGAACAAATTGCACAAACACGGCACAGGGTTTTCAAACCTGGATCTTTTTTCTGAAGGCGTACCCTGAAGTACGTAGGGTGCCGAGATCAACTCTGCCTACGCACCGGCTGTTTCAGGACGCAGACGGAGACAATGGGTAGCTTTATCAGCTGGCCCCCTATGCGACACACATGTGCAAATCAGCGATGATGACGAGCAGCAGTGAATTGACGGACGGCCTGAGACTGAACAAGGCAATCCAGAGATATCGTCAGGCATAGCTCCCAAGCTGCCGCACCTCGGATCACCAGTTTTGTCTTTGGAGATGGTGCAAGCACTGCACAATAGACGCTGGCTTTATTAGCAGATTAATCTGAACTGGTGCAGCCCCATCGCATGTCCCTGTAATGCAAGTACGTTGCCGGCGCGCTTAAAGCTCGATCTGCACAGGGGGTGAAGATGCAAGCGATCACCTGCCTGTCGTAGCTAGTGTAGGAGCAATAATGGCTTTTCCAGGAGGCCACCGCGAAAATGTCTACCAAAAGTAAATGGCTAGAGGCGCTTGTCAATTTTACTCTGAAACTTGTGCTAATAGAATGGCATTGGATGGGGAGAAACCGTAACGTTAATGCGCTGCCTCACAGGCTGAGTCTGCACGAAAGAGGAATGCTGTACGGTAAGGGATAATCAATTGCAATCAGTGAGCCCTGGCGGTTGATACGAACAGCTTGGCGTTTTTCCCGTATATCCTGAGAAATTGATGCCAGTGAACGGTGGAGGGTTCATCAAGCAAGATAACAAAGCCGGAGCAAGCCGCATGGGATCGGCGGAGCACGGCAGAAAATGCTCTGGCGAAGTAGAGGGCAGCCCGCTTCTCCATCAAGCACGCTTGTGCAAAGCCAAATGATGTAGCCACCTGAACTCACCAAGCCTTTATAGCAAATATGAATGAATAGTTGCTTGCCGGCAAGTTGAGTGAGGACACGCACTATTCGACAGCTGAAATATGATATGTACCCCACTACCAAAACAGCCTACTCAGCATCGGTGCACTATCTCTTGATCAGGACCAACACTGCATCAGCAAACAACCACTGTATGCACGGAATATGTGCAGCAACGATTGTAGTTGGCGCCTTTAGTGACATAACGCTAGTGGCCTCACGCTGCATGTAACTTTTAAGTTCAGAAGTGTCTGCGGAACGTCCGCGCTGAGACGCAACGAAGGGCACATAAACAAATGCGTAGACATTAGGAACCACGAGACTAGCCAGCAATAAAAGCAGCTTTTTTTAAGTCAGCCATGCCACCTCTCACTAGCTAACGTTTGACCGAACATGCGTCTTCCACGAATCAGTGGCACACTCGTCCCAAGTGAATTGCTCGTAGCAGCCCGCATTGACACATTAGCTGGGTGTACAGAGTTCAGCTGTGTCCAAACGCTTCCGAATTTTGCAGCGCAAATCGCGCAATCCTGCAAAGCCACTAACCTGCTGCACACGAGGTGAGCAAAGCGTAACCTACGCATGCAATATACCAAATCACTGCTCAGTGGATCGTGATGACATATCATGCCTGATGCTGCAGTAGATTTTCTTCATCCTATTCGCTTCTGGCTCGTTTGCTTTGTGTGGACTATGTGCGAACTCACCTCCTCAATCTGCATGAAGTCAGCCTTGCAAGAATAACAAATGGCACGTGCTTTTGAAAATTGCCTTGCTGTAGAATTCGATGTGCACTCATTAGCTCTGCCTCGAGCATGCTTGTCTATGAACTCACCTCCTGAGTTATTAGGAAAGAACACACTCTAACAGCGTGCGGCATTGTCACTTTGGGCCAATCAATTTTGGCAGCCGATTAGTTGGTTATACATGCCCACGGCCTACCTCTTAGGTCGCCCTGATTTTGCAGGGCTTTTCACCTCGGCGGAGGGCAGCCGCCACAAAGCCGCCTAGCGGTTGGCAGTGATATGAAGAGTGCAGCTATGAGTTTTTTGGAATGCCGATTTGGAGTTGCAAGCAGGGATGAATGCGGGATACTATACGTTTTCAAAACTACGGAAGTATTGGCATACGCAGATTACGTTGTGGTAATGTGCCGCTCTGAGAACGCACCTTCTCAGTCTGTACAGAGAGACATAGTTAAGAGCAGATTGTTCAATCACCAGAAATGTGGACACATATACAAACAGAGCAGTTGCTCTTCCGGCCCACCAATACAAGCAGGTGTGAGTGCTGAGAAGTTTCCTCAACTGGACCATTCAACTGCGGCAACGAGCAGGGATACGACAGCAATGGATCTATGCGCTGCACCAGCTCACAGCAGGTTGGCACACGCAATCACATTCTGCCAACATGATGCAACACCACACTAAAGCCCAAAATATCAATTGTCAGTGAATTAAAGCACCGTATGCATTTGGAGCGTCGACGCAAAAAGTATGGAGATTGAAATGAAGGCACAATCAACAAAAGACGCCGGCCGGTGGCGAATGCCTTCAGCAAATCACTCAGGTCGCTAACATTTCTTTAAGCAAAGACGTTTCTTGCCTTTTTTGGCAAGGCAAATGAAGAATCTTGGAGAAATGGAAGCTTGCACGCGTGGAAAATCTACGCATTCAAAATTTCCGCATTGTGCAAACGATCTGAACTTTGCAGCACCGTAACAGGGTTTTCAAAGGATCAACGCACATCCTAAATCGGCAAAGAGTGACATTTTCAAACAGGGGTCAACAGCAACGTAACATTAAGAAGTTATGAAAAAGGCAGCATTCCGCTTTGGCAAGCTGAGACTACACGCACGTCCTCGTCCTGCACGAATTGAGACATTACGATAAGCAGATGTGTAGCAATCCTTAATGAATAATCTTTAAGTATTAGCAGCTTCAATAAGTGTGTAGTGTGTGCAGGCCCTAAGCCTTCGTCAGTGAAGCATAGGCGAAAAATAAAAGAAAACGCCGTGTTCAAGCAGCATTTCAGATATGTGTGGGCTGATATAGATTGTTTACACTTTTGTCAACTGGCACAAAGTGGTCACGTGCGCTCGGAACGTTGCTAGGTCGTCCCATTAATTGAATGTGCAGGAAGTGCCGTTGAAGAGCTGCCGCCTCCGTCAGTAACACATGAGGCCTGCGTCTCGAGCGTCTGCAGCACTATTTCAGACAGGAAGCACGGCCAAATGAAGGATTAATAAACTAACCTAGGTCTCAAAGCTGCTGCGATGGTCAAAGACACAAAGTGAAATGGACTCGGGGCGAATATCTGTTCACGTACAAATTTCGCCTGCATGTTGCAAAGACGAATATCACTCTAACATGAAATCATCGTCCTGAGACGACATAGGAAACGGAGCTAGCTCATTTGTTTGGAAAACGTTTGCAGGGACAAGCAACAACTGAAAAAATCGAATTTAATGCAGTCACCAAGGTGTTGCCATCTGTAGTACCGAAAAGGCAGCGGTGCGGTAGTGAAACTTCACCAACGCAAAAACTAAATCCCGCGGCGTAGATTCAGATAAAACAATTTGCACGATTATTTCGATAATCGTAAAGCCTGTCAACAAGATGAATAAGCCCTATGTGCGCCTAAACTGTCGGTGAAATAGTGGAGAAGGTAAGGGGTGATGCGAAACCCAGTCACTTGCATTCACACAAATATGTGAACAAGGCAATTTTCTACGTTGCCTGCTTTGTCTTACGGACTTCACTTACACGGAGGGGCATTCTGAAAGTACGAGTAGCATCATCCAAACTCAACGAGCCTTGGCAAACCACTAACAACACATTTGCTGCGTCTCTTTGGTGCTGTCAACGCAGATTGTGACCTTACACACAACAAACCACATTAAATACGAACTGCACAACCATTCGAAATCACTAAACGTTGTCAACGGCTGCGAAATAGATCAGTTGTGCTCGCGGGCGGCCTGCGGGCCAGCGCACTTGCTAAATTTGCGACACGAAATCTCCATAGAGCAAACATAGTTGTAATTCGAAGCCGGGCAATTAGGCGAGTCGATGTGAAATTATGAGGTGTGCAAGGAGCTTGTTTTGCGCTGAGCGTACCTCCTAAGTGTACGCAAAGTGGCACATACCACGGGGTGCTCATATGTCTATACCAAGTCATCAAGCGGTTTTAAACACTACAAATTTGTGCCTCTAATGATCTTGTGTCGATTTTTCTGCTCACTAGCTGAATTAGCAGGCGGGAAAAAGAAAAACCAAATAATTGTCAGGGTCACCAGTTACCAAGATGGACCGATAGCTTATTCTCGGCTGCCGGTGCACCAAGCACACTCTGCAGCTGAAAGACAGGGCTTTTTGCAGAGGAATTGGGCAACAGCGTCACGTACCAACGGGTTGGTGCGGCAATAAGGAATACATCAGCTGAGGGCATGAAATGACAGCGAATGCGGGGCAACGGTGCTTCCTTCATTGCCTTTACCATTCACATTCACCGAGCTCTTGCACCGCTAATTTTGCCAGTGCAACTACGACAATACTGTTGCATCAGCTGGTGGTAAGGGCTAGAATTATATCCTGCAACAACGGTTATTGTTGATGGGCGACCACCGAAACTGTTCCACGTATACGAACCCATCAAAGAAGTGCGTAGAGTGTTGGTACAGACCCACATGCGATAGCCAATAGAAGGTCCAGTCACCAGGAGCTATTAATTTGAGCCAGCTGGTAGGAAGGCTTTTTCTGCATTCACCTTGTCGATCCCTTCACGCACTTCCTGAAGTTGCACGAATTGTGGAACTGGCATAAGGGATCAGCTTACTCCATTTGGTTGCAGTGTTTCACGCCAAACATTCCACAAAATGGCATTTTCAAATCGTGAGTAGTACGGTAATTTGGAGTAAGCGAACTCTGGCCACGAGTATGAGCAGACGGCTGTGCACACTAGCGGCCTCATCGCCATCGCACTTCCTAAATTTGGGCAGAACAAAACCTTTCAAAAATTGAACGCGCAAGTCGCGCGAATAACCTATATCTGCTATGCATTTGGGGAGCTACTGCACAACTGCCGAAAACAAATGAAAGATGACCAATTCAATCAAAATCATCGAGCTGTGAGGAGCAAAATGGAGGAAGCCGTTTTGCATTTGGTCGATCCGCGCGTGAGCTCACTCCCTGCTGTTGATACAATTCTAGAGGAGAGTGCGCGAATGTTCCGAATTTGGAGTGCAGCGCAGCGTAGACTTTTGCAAGGATAAATGCCGTTGCCTACGTGAATTTTGTAGCCGGTGAACGCCGCGAACTGCTGTATTGTCTGCGTGGTTTGTCAGCAGCTCAACGCACATCCTAGATTTGTAAGAAGCCACGTCTTCTCTACACGTGAAGAATATCTTTTCGCACTCAGAAGGATCTTGCAGTCAATGAGCGCACACCTACTCTGTTGTGGGCGTTCTTGGATTTTCCGAGCGGCCTTCTCATCCGACATTGGATACGTTTCACATGAGATACAGGCTAGTCACTGAAGATGTGATTATTTTTAGAGAATGTGAAAAAACGCATGCAAAAAATTACGTAGGTACGCCTCGACCGACAGCACTTCAGTACATTTCCTCTTTCCAAAGAGGCAGACCCTGGCCAAGCCATGAACGAGTAAAATTTGCGGATAAAGTTCTCCTGCCAAAATACGCATCATCTAGAGAGAGCTAACTGCTGAAGCTTTCTCCGGGAAAAGCAGTTTCTGGCGTTTCAGCGATTTTACACTCCAGCTACGCCTTCAATAAGCACCCTCCGCCAAATTCGAATAATATCATCGTTCGCGATATTCTTGCGCCACTGAGTCTGCGCTCTGAAAAGAATGGAGCAGATGCGGTCCGTTTGCGATGCGCATTGACGCGGAACCACCATTCACCCATATCAACAATTTGCCGGCTCAAATGGCACGGTTATTTATAAGTTAACGCCCAGCATCTGCGTATGTAAGCCTATCAAATGCATTTGCGAAGCATCGATGCAGATGTGCGGCCAAGGGTAGGTGAACGGTTGAGCGACTCGGAAACTCGTAGCTTCATCAGTTCGCAGTTAGCAATCAGTTGTGTTTGTGATTCTAATTGCACTATTCAGTCAAACGCTTACTGGTTTTCCGGAGTCACCAAGCTGCAACAACGGGTGCAAACGGAAATTCCGTAAAGCTGGATTTGCAGTAGCCTGTAATGTTGATGTCTGCATGGGATATTTTTCCTTCCAAGACAAATGCATGAATGGCTGAAGCAAGCGTGTATCGGCAACAATCGCCAAAGTGGCAGGATGCGCATGGACAGCTTAGCGGTTAAAATTGCTATTGCTGGGCAGCCAACTCGCCCGATCTTGCGCAGAGTACAGTCAGGCACTAAAACCTGGACAAACAATTGGAGTAAGCAGGTCCTAATCAATGCTATAAGCACATGATCTCTTTGTCTGGATGGGCGATCCACAAACGCAACGACTGTTTAAGCATGAAACGGTATCATCAGGATGCACAACCGTGCCAAAGCATCTAAATGTGGGGCCCTCTTTGGAAAGCTCAGTTGCGTCGCTTGGCTATGATTCCAATAACTCTCAAATGCATGCGCATGTGGAGCACCTGGTTGCCATGCACCTGCTTGCCAACGCACGTCCTGAGTTATCAGAGATCGCGAGCACTCAGAAAAACGCAGCACATCGATGTAGATACTCCTGATGGCTAAAACGGAGGGAAATAGGTCACCTGACTATCTGAATATAGATGCGTCGGTGCACTCTGTCATTCAGCACAAGCTTTCATTTCAAAATCAGAATTGGTATGACTTCTTGGAAACACGAAGTGCTGGTTATAATGTCGAGGAAATGCAGTGCAGATTGAGAGTACTAGCATGTTGGCGAAAAATTTAATTTGCAGGTAGTGACATCTTGCATGTCTGAATGAGACACGAAGCAGGAATCCTCACGACGTGCGAAGTACCAGGAGGACTTGAATTCTGCAAAGATAAAAAGCACAGCAGTGGAAAGCACTAAGCTACGGCAAAAATTACGAGAAGGCCAGCTGAGAGTCGAGAGCGTCAGCATGATAGCAAAAACAATACAGCACGGCATGGCAGCTGAAACGTGCAACTTGGTGAAACTAGCGAAGAGATGTGCGGGGATGTGGCTTGACCAGCTAGGCCTTCTGACTTGGTTGAGCTGACATTCGCCCTAGCAAATGCACGCACTAAGGCTTGCACGATTCACGGTTCATGGTTGATGGTATATAATTTTGTCGACCAGACGGCCGTTCTCAATGTTCCATGGATTGGCAAACTGCCACGAAAGACGCACACTATGCATAATGCACGAGAAGCGAAGTTTATATTTTCCCTGCAGCGTCGCAGTAACCATCAAACTACTACGGCGGTGCGTTTATACACTCATGCCGACGATAGCGTCACCGGCTAAACGAAGATTTCGATGACGTGACGCACTGGCTCAGACTGCACGAAGCACAACCTTTGCAAGGACAAACAGCTTACGCGCCTGAAATGAACATAGTGCCTTAAAGAGCTTCCAATCCAGCGTTGCTGCATTTGCCATCCAGCATACTGGTCGCTTTGTTGAAATGGCTCCCTGCAAGTCTGCGTGGCATAAAGGCGCATGCTCCCGTAATGTTTTGCTGGTGCGAGTAGATTCATCGATCATCTACGGTGCAGACTAACGAATAAACGAACCCTGCACGAATGCACATTTTCGTGCAACTTGACACTGAATCTGTTCACGTGAATGCCTTGCCAGTTCAAATTGCGGTCCTGTAAAGGCCCATGGAAGATTTTCGCCGCATCACCACACCATGGCAGGCAGCGTCAAGATCAACTGCGTCACTGCGGCTGTCACATGTCAACGCCTTTTCTCTAGTATGCGCAGGACGGTAGGGGAGAGTCAGAATAGCACAACGACCTCAGAGCATGCTGCGTGGCTGGAGTGCCGGTGCGGGAGCAGCGCGTGATGGAATATGCAACCGGAACTGTTGTTGCAGTGTATCTTGTTTGTCAGCGTATGAACTTACTTCCTGCGCTTGAATGGACTGGCACGCTTAAGGCAAAAGTTGCACAAATATACAATAATAACAGCCAGAGGCAACAGACATGAGCAAAGCAGCAATAGTCTTTGGTTGCCTTAACGCGCGTGAATGCATCGACCGGAGTCTGGAGGACTGCAGCCTTGCAACAAGACGATGAAGCACCCTCTCGGGTGGCGAGTGGT
The DNA here is from genome assembly GCF_000499545.2 of Eimeria tenella. NCBI lineage: Eukaryota > Apicomplexa > Conoidasida > Eucoccidiorida > Eimeriidae > Eimeria > Eimeria tenella. The sequence continues at coordinate 347,695 of NW_013541630.1, forward strand.
GCGAAATTGTGCGCTACGCGTTGAGCCTTTCCGTTCGGTAGCAGGTGTCAGTTGCACGGAATGGAGCTGTGCAGACACGAAGAAGACACAGCTTGAGAGTGAGGAGCAGCAGGAGCGCGTCAAGCAGACATTCTGCATATGCATATGCAGTGACGTCACGTTTCTGCACAGCCTAAGTTTGCACGGAATGAAAACTTGCGAAAGCAAACGGCTCGACTCTGAAAGCCCATATGAAAACGGATATGAACGTGAGATGAGCACCAGTGTGTTTGAAGGGCCTGAACTCCAACGCACTGACTGGTTTGCACGAAATGAAAACTTGCAAAACCGAACGACGTGGCCATAGAAGTCCATCTGAAAACAGCGATGAACGTGAGCGGAGCTCTAGCGCTTCTGGCTCATCTGTGCTTCAACTCACTGACTGATGTGCGGGATATAAAAGCTTGTGAAAGCGAACGGCGTGACTACGGACGCCCATATGAAGACGGACATGAACGTGTGCTGAGCCGTGGTGCGTCCGGCTTCAACTCATTGACTGGCAGCGTACCTGGAAACCAAGAAGGGGACAATTCTTCAGACCAGAAAAGCTGTAGCTGATAGTGTGAGAATGCCAACTTCGCTTAGTGCGTAACAGTGTGTCCGAGCGCTTTACAAAGGTGCACAGAAGGTAATGCTGCGGGGAAAAAGAGCATGCCCCTGAAAAAACACCCACCATAATAGGAACAGGTAAGAACGATTCACCTTCCTCACCGGCGCTTCGAAGCGTGCACGCTATTCGTGAAGTTGCAACATAGCCCAATTTGGCAACGATGTGCATGATGCTTTGCAACCGCCAAGTCACAGTGGCCTGCGTGGGCTACGTAGCCGTGCGACCGTGGCGAGACTAACTGTCAAGAATACGAGTTTACATGGTTACAGCGTAGCTAGCATTGAGCGGTGGCATTAATATGACCACAGTACTTGCGTGTTGGTGAGACGATTCATTCAGGAGGAGTCAATGGAGGACAGGCTCATCAGTGAAAGCCTCCCTGGTGATGAGCATGACGGATACCGGGCCCTCCGAGGAGCAACGTGACGCGGGAATTGTATAAGCATCAAATGTACCTGAATGCTTTCAAAAAAAGAGTCGATCCTATTTTTGTGCGAACCTTGGAAAAGCAGAAGTACAAAAGGTGACCGGTGGAGCAAAGCACTGCTTTTCCCCACCAGTCACTCTGTGCCTTTGCGCTCCGCCGCTGCAAGGCGTCTTATCGCCCAGAGCGCTACACGAAATTCCGAGACAATTGTGCGACATGCAGTAGTCCAAGAGTCGCAAATAAGGACAGAAGCTCTCCTCATCACATATGTGTGGCAGACAGCCTGAGATTCCATCTCTACTTGCATGTCGGAATGTGTAGGTGTTTCACCAAGGCAGCTCCTGGCCCTTTATCGAGTGGCATTCTACATGGAGTTGCGAAGCGCTTCTGACATAGCCTATCTCGCTAGAGCATGAAGTAGCAAGCCAACGGAGCACATCATTTCTAACATTAAGGTGAGGGTGCTGCAACGCCTGCAGCCCAAGTGCCCCACAAGCATAAGAGATCCAAATGCACGTGAAGCGAAATTTTTATTTTCTCTCTAACGCTGCAGTAGCCATTAAGCTACTACGGCGGCGCGTTTATACACTCATGCCGACGATAGCGTCACCAGCTAAACGAAGATTTCGATGACGTGACGCACTGGCTCAGACTGCACGAAGCACAACCTTTGCAAGGAAAAACAGCTTACGCGCCTGAAACCAACGTAGTGCCTTAAAGAGCTTCCAATCCAGCGTTGCTGCATTTTGCATCCAGCATACTGGTCGCTTTGTTGAAATGGCTTTCTGCAAGTCTGCGTGGCTTAAAGGCGCATGCTCCCGTAATGTTTTGCTGGTGCGAGTAGATTCATCGATCATCTACGGTGCAGACTAACGAACGAATGAACCCTGCACGAATGCACATTTTCGTGCAACTTGACACTGAATCTGTTCACGTGAATGCCTTGCCAGTTCAAATTCCGGTCTTGTAAAGACCCATGGAAGATTTTCGCCGCATCACCACGCCGTGGCAGGCTGCGTCAGGACCAGCTGCATCACTGCGGCCGCCAACTTCCATGTCAACGCCTTTTCTCTAGTAAGCGCAAGACGGTAGGGGAGAGTCAGAATAGCACAACGACCTCAGAGCATGCTGCGTGGCTGGAGTGCCGGTGCGGGGGCAGCGCGTGATGGAATATGCAACCGGAACTGTTGTTGCAGTGTATCTTGTTTGTCAGCGTATGAACTCACTTCCTGCGCTTGAATGGACTGGCACGCTTAAGGCAAAAGTTGCACAAATATACAATAATAACAGCCGGAGGCAACAGACATGAGCAAAGCAGCAATAGTCTTTGGTTGCCTTAACGCGCGTGAATGCATCGACCGGAGTCTGGAGGACTGCAGCCTTGCAACAAGACGATGAAGCACCCTCTCGGGTGGCGAGTGGTGCGAAATTGTGCGCTACGCGTTGAGCCTTTCCGTTCGGTAGCAGGTGTCAGTTGCACGGAATGGAGCTGTGCAGACACGAAGAAGACAAAGCTTGAGAGTGAGGAGCAGCAGGAGCGCGTCAAGCAGACATTCTGTACATGCATATGCAGTGACGTCGCGTTTCTGCACAGCCTAAGTTTGCACGGAATGAAAACTTGCGAAAGCAAACGGCTCGACTCTGAAAGCCCATATGAAAACGGATATGAACGTGAGATGAGCACCAGTGTGTTTGAAGGGCCTGAACTCCAACGCACTGACTGGTTTGCACGAAATGAAAACTTGCAAAACCGAACGACGTGGCCATAGAAGTCCATCTGAAAACAGCGATGAACGTGAGCGGAGCTCTAGCGCTTCTGGCTCATCTGTGCTTCAACTCACTGACTGATGTGCGGGATATAAAAGCTTGTGAAAGCGAACGGCGTGACTACGGACGCCCATATGAAGACGGACATGAACGTGTGCTGAGCCGTGGTGCGTCCGGCTTCAACTCATTGACTGGCAGCGTACCTGGAAACCAAGAAGGGGACAATTCTTCAGACCAGAAAAGCTGTAGCTGATAGTGTGAGAATGCCAACTTCGCTTAGTGCGTAACAGTGTGTCCGAGCGCTTTACAAAGGTGCACAGAAGGTAATACTGCGGGGAAAAAGAGCATGCCCCTGTAAAAACACCCACCATAATAGGAACAGGTATGAACGATTCACCTTCGTCACCGGCGCTTCGAAGCGTGCACGCTATTCGTGAAGTTGCAACATAGCCCAATTTGGCAACGATGTGCATGATGCTTTGCAACCGCCAAGTCACAGTGGCCTGCGTAGCCGTGCGACCGTGGCGAGACTAACTGTCAAGAATACGAGTTCACATGGTTACAGCGTAGCTAGCATTGAGCGGTGGCATTAATATGACCACAGCACTTGCGTGTTGGTAAGACGATTCACTCAGGAGGAGTCAATGGAGGACAGGCTCATCAGTGAAAGCCTCCCTGGTGATGAGCATGACGGATACCGGGCCCTCCGAGGAGCAACGTGACGCGGGATTTGTATAAGCATCAAATGTACCTGAATGCTTTCAAAAAAAGAGTCGATCCTATTTTTGTGCGAACCTTGGAAAAGCAGAAGTACAAAAGGTGACCGGTGGAGCAAAGCACTGCTTTTCCCCACCAGTCACTTTGTGCCTTTGCGCTCCGCCGCTGCAAGGCGTCTTATCGCCCAGAGCGCTACACGAAATTCCTAGACAACTGTGCGGAATATACTCCAAGAGTTGCAGATAAGGTCAGCATCTCCCGTCATCGCATATATGTGGCAGACAGCTTGAGATTCCATCTGTATTTGCATGTTCAGCGGGGGGCTATGTCAACATACCTCCTCAATATTTGGTGAAATCAAACTTGTGAGACAGAATTGCGCAGCCGCTCGATGCTACCAAAGTGTGAAAGCTGCATGAACATGTCAGCCGGCTGTGCAGTGAATCGATCGGCACTACCAACACATGTTACATGCGACCCTGCCCAACTGTAGGTGGTGTAGGCACGCCCAAAGTAGTCAGTATAAGCGGATCACCTCCCTGGACAAGTGGAGAAATTAAATGGAACAAACAGGCTGTAAACACTGCTGCCAATGTATCGACTTTGCTTTCCAAAAATTTGTGTCTCGACGGAGTGGTCGAATTTCCACAACATGGCATGGTGGAGCGAATGCGCGCTGCAGTCGACGAAATTGAGCACGGCGTGGCGAGACATGCAAACAGCGCGTCTCCTTATTTCAACGCAAGCTCTTTAATGCACTCGAAATTGTCACAATAAATGTTTTGCACGAAGGAGCGATGCAGTCATTAGCGAGGAAGCTGTTGCGTCAACCGTCCTATATGATCTGTGTCGTCAGAGTGTCTAGGGATTTCTCCAAGGTAGTTTCTGGCACTTTATCAAGTGATTTTCTAGATGATGCCACGCAGCACTTATGAGAGAAACAATCTAGCTGGATCCCGAGGTACTAAACCAATGGAACACGCCACTTTCACTTTCAAGTTCTCGGTGCCGCAACGCACATCCTGACGGCGCACAATATGTAATGTTGCAGGAGCACATCAAATTGTTCCTTAAAATTGCCAACAAACAAGAACTCATGGGTTTCGATAAGCTGTGCTGCCACTTTCTCAGCGCGCCAACTCACGATCTAGATTGTTGCGGACTTAAAGAGTTACAAGGGTGAAACACACGCCTGAAAAAGTTGTGAGAGCTTTCACGAGCTGACGAAAGATGCTCCAAGATTTTTTTAAATTAACGCACAAACTTCGTCCACAAAAAATGCTGCGCTGCAAAGATCAAACGCTGCAGCGCTATGATGCCAACGAACGGATCCAACACATACGCATAGGTCTACAAAATCCAACTCAGTTTAGCATAAGGAAACATTACTTCACACAGCTTCGGCAGAATCAGAAACAACACACTTCCGAGATCCGCTTCGAGAGTACAGTAGTCGTGTGTTGACGTACAGGCTAAATCGAGCGTCCCAGCCTCTTGTGAGAGCTAGTTGTGCAGTTGCAAGGATCTGCTGACTGCCTCAATGAGCTTCAACAAGTATTCAGTGCCTCTTTAGTGTCAACGTGAAGCGTTAAGTGAAGTGTTGAAAAATGTTTAGTCTGTAACATACGCCGAGAGCTGGAAGCGAATCCTTGTTTTTGTTGCACTGTTCCGTGGACGCACTAGCTGATATCGCACGAACCGAAATCATTTGACGCTCAGTGGCATGGTAGTGTCAAAGAACCTGAGTGTAGCACTTTTATGTGGACAGATATTCTCAGTCCCTGCAGGGTCGGCCAGTCGACGCACTCCCTAAAATTGTAGGCCTTGAAAACGCGGACAGATTGATAATTAAAAATAACTACGGCGCCGCAAAAGCTATGACAACACTGGCCGCACCTTGGGGAGGCGAGCAAATCGAGGCATAACCTTGAAATGCACTAGACAAAGTGCTCTTAAAACAAAGCAAATGTTTATTCGGAGCCGCGTAATTGTAGATGCTTTGACGTATCCACCAATAGCTCTGGAATGTTTGTCGGTGAACTCACCGGCTGAATGTCAGCGGAGCGCTGCACTCTAGAACATGATGGCGCAATAAACCAATTCATTGTCTTGAGGCAAGAGGTGGAACAAAACAAGCCGGTTGTACGTCCCAACGGCCAAAGGACAAGCTTACCACCTAAAATTAAAAAAAACCATGCCTTGCAAACATAGATGTCTTATGCCACTAGACAACCCTCGCTCTTGCATGCATAACATTCCTATCTGCAGTTTTCAGTGACAGCTTGGACTGCGCCGCGTCAGCAAATTATGGTGGAACCTCTTAGGGACAGCATTCCTCGACCCCAAAACACTGGCGTGCGAAACTAAATGGGCCAAAGGCACATCTATTTCACAGAAACGATCAGCTTTGCAGTAGTTGTGTCGCTCTGTGAACGGACATCCTGATCCAGACCCAACTGTGACGGAGAAGAATAGTATCATCCTCAAAAGACGCGAAAGTATAGTGAGTAACAATTACTTATGCACTATGTGGAGCATGTGCTGACGTTGCTGCTTACGAACTGAATTTGCATGAGGCGGAGCTTTACACAGAAAAGTACTTCTACTAACTGGCTCCCGCGTACTGCAATTAGGGGTGTGAGCAGATCTTTTATTCGCCTGCAGTGCCAGCGCTGAAGTCGGGGCAAAGATAAACAAGGATTTTGCCATGCCCTGTGAGACTAGCAGAAAGCATGATACATATTGGCGGTTAACCTAGAGTATAAGTGCAATAGCAAGCAAACCGAGTCCATGAAATGTAAGCCTGCAGCTACGAGGAGCATACACTGGCACGGCATATGGCCATGAAGGAGCGGAAGTTCAAGTCATCTCGAAAAACTGCTGTATTTTGCGCGTTCAGTTGCTCGCCCGGGATTCGAAGTGCCGAATTGTGGTGTGCACTGCAGTCAGCAGCCAGATGCAGACGCCTCTCACAGGCTTGCTCAAGCACTGGGATTCTGGGACGTTAGCGCACAGCCTTATCCTGAAAAGAGTGAAGTCTCACAAGAACAAGTGAGGTGAGCATCTGGCGTTACCAAGCATAGACAGTGCACGCTTACTGGTTTGTCAACCAGCTGCTCATAAATATTACTTTATCAACTGTCCGTTTAAAATATCTGCGCAGAGCTTCGGCCTTTACGGATATAAGATTGTCAGGTCAACGGACATAACTCAAGCCGCAAAATATACTCAGATAGTTTAGCAACTGAAATTGGTATAGATGAACTAAACGTATCTCCTAAGTATATACGGTCATGTATCAATGATCCGCTTTGGCAATGAAGGTGAGGAATTCGTGGCAAATGCTGTAAACACATGGTCGGTGTGTCAGCACTTTCGATCCACCGACAGGTCGACGGTTAAAGCCTGCAGTGGCAACGACCAAGTCAGACAATAATACTGAAGTCTCTTAAAGTGACACTTGTTTAAACAGACACAGTGTCACTAGGCTGCGTGTTGCACATCTCAAGCAACTGGCTCCCAAGCAGCGCCGTGGCAACGCACGTTCTGAAGTCTCACAGACTGCGATCATCTAGAAAGTCTAACCCCATCGGTGTGTTTCTATTGGTAGAAATATAGGTAAATAGATCGCTTGGATGGTTGCTCTCTATAGTTGCGTCGACGCACTGCGTGAAGCTACGACCTGCAGGTCTGCATAGCATACTCGTTCTGAATAGATGCAGCAGTCTTGTTGGAAATTAGACGTCTCTTGGGCTGCATGTGTACCAGGTCGCAGACTGTTTGTGAACATTAAGCGCTAGCCTGTCAACGAACTTCCGTACGGTGCGTATAGTGGCATTGTTCGAAGCGGCGTCAGACATCTGGACTGAACAAACTAAATGTGAGATTCAGCAGACAAATTAATCTCTTGAGTAACTGGATATGCACAATTACTTCAGCGTGTGGGAGCGTGCACTTCAGCACAGGCTCTGATTTTACCCAAAATGGCCAATTGGAAGCACAAACAGTATGCGGCTTCAGGTGTGAGGCTCAGTGACACGTAACGTAAACCCATGCATCACTGCCGCGCAGCTTGCGTGGTGTACCAGTGGACAGTCACACAGAATGACACGTGGAGGAAAACTATGCCCTTGGAGTCACTTGACTGCATCAAATGGTGTAGAAACAGCAGCTCAGGACTGGATGTGCCGTCCCCAATTCATGCATACAAAAGGTGTGCTACGTGGACCCGTGCACAGTAGGATCACATAGTTATCTGGAACAACAATAATGCGCCGAAGGCTTTGAGACTCATACACAGAACAGCTGCACGGCAGTGGTTTGGATGCATCAACGCACTTCGTGAACTGAACAAAGTGCAAACTAACAGGTATGGAATGCACCTCTATTTAAAGTCCCTGTGATGTGCAGGAGTTCAAAAAAGAGTATCAGTTCGTGTGGACGGGCCGTGAGACAACGCACGTCCGAAATATCCACAAAATGAAAATGTGGACAAACAAGTAAGTTTGGCGCCACTCAATAGAAGAGAAAACGTCGTCCTGCCCGCATCCTGTGGACCCTGCGCATTGTCTGGACTCACATAGGTTCACGTATTTCAAGAATAAAATGTACCAATTGGAATCACTAAGCAGTGGGAATCATATGAGCTGATGCATTGTGCATCGACAAAGCCAGATCGCCGGCTTATACGCTAAGACGGAGGAACGTGCAGGGGAAAGGCGCAATGTTACATGTAGTTTCCAAGTTGTGGCGAATGCAGTGCGAGCGTTCGTTCTGACCCTCGGTTCTGGCCGCTGCAATGTGCTCTTTCCGTACAGAGGGAATGGCACCTTACAGAAACAGATAGCGTTGCCATTCGGAGTCACCACGCTGTGGGAGCCTATGCACATAGAGCATTTGTAGGTCTGAAGCTCCAGAGGGTAAATGGGGGCAAGGACAAAGGGGATGTGGCTTGACCAGCTAAGCCTTCTGACAAGGTGGATCTCACGTTCATCCTGGCAAGTGCACGCACCAGGGCTTGTACCATTTATGGTTCATTGTTGATTATTTATCATTCTTTGCGTTAAGCGCCGCCTGTGCATGCTTCATGGATTCGGCAAATTGCCGCAAAATACGCACTGTTTGCAGACCAACTGCACTACAAGCAAAGAGATCCTAATGCACGTGAAGCGAAGTTTTTATTTTCTGTGCAACCACCCAATAACCACTACACTACTACGGCGGCGCGTTTACACACTCTTGCCGGTGGCAGCGTCACCGGCTAAACGAAGATTTCGATGACTTGACTCACTGGCTCAGCCTGGACGAAGCACAACCTTTGCAAGAGCAAACAGCTTAGGCGCCTGACACTACTGTAGTGCCTTGAAAAGATTCGAATCCAGCGTTGCCGCATTTGTCACCCAGCATACTGATCGCCTTGTTGGAATGGCTTCCTGCAAGACTGCGTGGCATAAAGGCGCATGCTCCCATAATGCTCTGCTAGTTTGCGTAAATTCATCGATCCTCTACGGTGCGGACTAACGAACAAATGAACTCTGCATGAATGCACATTTTCGTGCAACTTGACACTGAATCTGTTCACGTGAATGCCTTGCCAGTTCAAATTCCAGTCTTGTAAAGACCCATGGAAGATTTCCGTCCCGTCACCACACCATGGCAGGCAGCGTCAGGGTCAATTGCGTCACTGCGGCCGCCACATGTCAACACCTTTTCTCTGGTATGTGCGATATGGCAAGGGGCGAGTCTGAATAGCAGAACGACCTCGGAGCATGCTGCGTGACTGGAGTGCCGGTATGGGAGCAGTGCATGACGGAATATGCAACCAGAATTGGTGTTGTAGTGTATTCTGCTTGTCAGCGTATGAACCCACTTCCTGCGCTTGAGCGGAATGGCACATTTGAGGAGCAAATTGCACAAACACGGCACAGGATTTAAAATCTGAATCTAACTTATTTCTGAAGGTGTACCCTGAAGTACGTACTGTGCCAAGGGCCATTCCGCTTACGCACCGGCTGTTTGAGGACGCAGAGGGAGACAATGGATACCTTTATCAGCTGGCCCCCCGTGCGACACACATGTGCAAATCAGCGATGATGACGAGCAGAAGGGAATTGACGGACGGCCTGAGACTGAACAAGGCAATCCAGCGATATCGTCAGCTACAGCTCCCGAACTGCCGCACCTCGGAGGGCCAGTTTTGTCTTTGAAGATGGTGCAAGCGCTGCGCACTAGACGCTGGCTTTATTAGCAGAGTACCCTGAACTGGTGCAGCCTCACTGCATGTTTCTGTAATGCAAGTACGTTGCGGGTGCGCTTAAAGCTCGGTCTGCACAGCGTGGGGTCTTGGAGGGGATGAAGATGCAAGCCATCACCTGCCTGTTGTAGCCATTGTAAGAGGAATAGTGGCTTTTCCAGGAGGCTATCACGAAAATGTCTAGCAAAAGTAAATGGCTAGTGGCGGTATCAATTTTACTCTGGGACATGTGCTGACGGATGGCATTGAAGGAGGAGAAACTGTAACGTTAATGCGCTCCCTCACAGGCTGAGTCTGCACGAAAGACGAATGCGGAACGATAAGGGATAATCAACTGCAACTAGTGAGTCCTGGAGGTTGATACAAACAGGTTGGCGTATTCCCCGTACATCCTGAGAAATTGATGTCAGTGAACGGTGGACGGTTCATCAAGCGAGATAGCAAAGCCGGAGCAAGCCGCATGGGATCGGCGGAACACGGCAGAAGATTCGGTAGCGAAGTAGAGGGCAACCCGCTTCTCCATCAAACACGCTTGTGCAAACCCAACTGATGTAGCCACCTGAAATCACCAAGCCTTTACAGCAAATGTGAATTAATAGGTGCTTGCCAGCAGGTTGAGTGAGGTCACGCATTACTCGGCAGCTGGAAGGTGATATGTATTCCAATACCAAAACAGCCTACTCAGCATGAGTGCACTAGCCCTCGATGAGGACCATCACTGCACCAGCAAACAACCATTGTTTGGACGGAATATGTGCAGCAACGATTGTAGCAGGCGCCTTCAATGACGTACCTCTAGAGACCTCACGCTGCATGCAACTTTTAAGTTCAGAAGTGTCTACGGAACGTCCGCGCTGAGACGCAACGAAGGGCACATAAACGAATGCGTAGACATTAGGAACCACGAGACTAGCCAGCAATAAAAGGAGCGTATTTTAAGCCAGCCATGCCACCTCTCACTAGCGAACGTTTGACGGAACATGCGTCTCCCACGAGCCAGTGGCATACTCGTCCCACGTTCCCACGTGAAATCCCCGCAGCAGCCTGCCTTAACAGATAAGCTGGGTGTACCGAGTTCAGGTTTGTGCAAACGATTCCGAATTTTCCAGCACGAATCGGGCAATCCTGCAAAGCCACTAACCTGCTGCACACGAGGTGAGCAAAGCGTAACCTACGCATGTAATGTGCCAAATTGCTGATCAGTTGATAGTGATGACATATCACGCCTGACGCTGCAGTAGCTTTTCTTCATCCTATTCGCTTCTGGCTCGTTTCCTTTGTGTGGACTATGTGCGAACTTACCTCCTCAATCTGCATGAAGTCAGCCTTGCAAGAATAACAAATGGCACATGCTTTTGAAAATTGCCTTGCTGTAGAATTCGATGTGCACTCATTAGCTCTGCCTCAAGCATGCTTGCCTACGAACTCACCTCCTGAGTTATTAGGAAAGAACACACTCTAACAGCGTGCGGCACTGTCATTTGGACCAATCAATTTTGGCAGCCGATTAGTTGGTTATACATGCCCACGGCCTACCTCTCAGGTCGCCCTGATTTTGCAGGGCTTTTCACCTCGGCGGAGGGCAGCCGCCACAAAGCCGCCTAGCGGTTGGCAGTGATATGAAGAGTGCAGCTATGAGTTTTTTGGAATGCCGATTTGGAGTTGCAAGCAGGGATGAATGCGGGATACTATACGTTTTCAAAACTACGGAAGCATTGGAAAGAGCATGAGCAGATTACGTTGTGGTAATGTGCCGCTCTGAGAACGCACCTTCTCAGTCTGTACAGAGAGACATAGTTAAGAGCAGATCGTTTAATCACCAGAGAGGTGGACGCATATACAAACACGGCAGCTGCTCTTCCAGCCCACCACTACAAGCCGATGTAAGTGCTGAGAAGTTTTTTTAACTGGACCATTCTGCTGCGGCCACCACAGACACTACAATAGTATTGTGGTGTGCCACTGTGAAAACGCACCTTCTCAGTCTGTACAGAGAGACATAGTTAAGAGCAGATCGTTTAATCACCAGAAATGTGGACACATATACAAACAGAGCAGTTGCTCTTCCGGCCCACCAATACAAGCAGGTGTGAGTGCTGAGAAGTTTCCTCAACTGGACCATTCAACTGCGGCAACGAGCAGGGATACGACAGCAGTGAATCCATGCGCTGCACCAGCTCCCAGCAGCGTGGTACACTCAATCACATCCTGCCAGCAGGGCGCGATACCACACTAGAGCGCAAAATATTAATGATCACTGCATTAAGGCATCATATGTTTTTGGAGCGTCCGTGCAAAAAGTATGTAGATTGAAATGAAGGCACAATCAACGAAAGACGCCAGCCGGTGGCGAATGCCTTCAGCAAGTCACTCAGGTCGCCGACATTTCTTTAAGCAAAGACGTTTCTTGCCTTTGTTGGCAAGGCAAATAAAGAATCTGCAAGACAAGGAAGCTTGCACGCGTGGAAAATCTACGCATTCAGAATTTCTGCATTGTGGAAACGATCTGAACTTCGCAGCACATTCACAGGATTTTCGGTGGATCAACGCACATCCCAAATTGGTAAGATGTGACATTTTCAAATACAGGTTAACACCAAGGCAACATTAAGAAGTTCCGGAAAAGGCAGCTTTTCGCTTTGGCAAGCTGAGACTACACGCACATCCTCGTCCTGCACTAATTGAGGCATTACGATAAATGAATTTGTAGCAATCTTCAATGACTACTCTGTCAGTGAAGCATAGGAGAAAAATAGAAGAAAATGCTACGTTCAAGCAGCATTTCAGAGATGCATGGGCTGGTATGGATTGTTTACACTTTTGTCAACTGGTACAAAGTGGTCACGTGCGCTCGGAACGTTGCTAGGTCATCCCATTAATTGAATGTGCAGGAAGTGCCGTTAAAGAGCTGCCGTCTCCGTCAGTAACACATGACGTCTGCGTCTCGAGCGTCTGTAGCAATATTTTAGGCAGGACGCAGGGCCAAATGAAGGATTAATAAACTAACCTAGGTCTCAAAGCTGCTGCAATGGTCAAAGACATAAATTGAAATGAACTTAAGGTGAATTTGTGTTCACGTACAAACTTCACCTGCATGTTGCAAAGACAAATATCACTCTAACATGAAATCTTCATCCTGAGACGATATAAGAAACGCAGCTAGCTCATTTGCCAGGGATAATCAATAGCTGACAAAATCGAATTTAATGCAGTTACCAAGTTGTTGCCATCTGTAGTACCGAAGAGGCACGACGCACAAACTAAATCCCGCGGCGTAGATTCAGCTAAAACACTTTGCAGAGTTATTTTGATCATCCAAAATGCCTGCCATCAAGATGAATAAGCCCTATGTGCGCCTAAACGGTCGATGAAAAGGTGGGGAAGGTAAGGGATGAAGCAAAACCCAGTCACTTGCACTCACCAATTTGCACAGAAATCTGTAAACAAGGCAGTTTTCTACGTTGCCTGCCCTTTCTTACGGACTTCACTTACACGGAGGGACATTCTGAAAGTACGAGTAGCATCATCCAAACTCAACAAGCCCTGGCAAACCACTAACAACACATCTGCTGCGTCTCTTTGGTGCTGTCAACGCAGATTGTGACCTTACACACAACAAACCACATTAAATACGAACTGCACAACCATTCGAAATCACTAAACGTTGTCAACGGCTGCGAAATAGATCAGTTGTGCTCGCGGGCGGCCTGCAGGCCAGCGCACTTGCTAAATTTGCGACACGAAATCTCCATAGAGCAAACATAGTTGTAACTCGACGCCGGGCAATTAGGCGAGTCGATAGGAAGTTGTGGTGTATGCAAGCAGCTTGTTTTGTTATGAGCGTACCTCCTAAATGTACACGAAGCGCCACATACCACGGGCTGCTCACTTGTCCATACCAAGTCATCAAGCGGTTTCGAACACTACAAATTTGTGCATCTAATGGTCTTGTGTCGATTTGTCTGCTCACTAGCTGAATTAGCAGGCGGGGAAAAGAAAATCTAAATAATTATCAGGGTCACCAGTTACTAAGATGGACCGATAGCTTATTCTCGGCTGCCGGTGTACCAATGCGCACATTCTCCAGCTGAAAGACATGAGTTTTTGCAGAGGAATTCGGCATCATCGTCACGTACCAACGGGTTGGTGCGGCGATAAGGGATAAATCAGATGACCATTTGAACCAGAATCGTCGAGCTGTGAGGAGCAAAATGGAGGAATCCGTTTTGCGTTTGGTCGATTTGCGCGAGCTCACTCCCTGCGGTTGCATGAATTGATATAATTCCAGAAGACAGTGCACGAATGTTCCGAATTTGGAGTGCAACGCAGCGTGGATTTTCGCAAGGATAAATTTTTATTGCCTATGTGAATGTTGTAGCCGGTGAACGCCGCGAACCGCTGTATTGTCTGCGTGTTTTGTCAGCTGCTCAACGCACATCCTAGATTTGTAAGAAGCCACATCTTCTGAAAACGTGAAGAATACCTTTTCGCACTCAGAAGGATCTTGCAGTCAATGAGCGCACACTTACTCTGTTGTGGGCGTTCTTGGATTTTCCGAGCGGCCTTCTCATCCGACATTGGATACGTTTCACATGAGATACAGGCTAGTCACTGAAGATGTGATTATTTTTAGAGAACGTGAACGTGAAAAAACGCATGCAAAAAATTACGTAGGTACGCCTCGACCGACAGCACTTCAGTACATTTCCTCTTTCCAAAGAGGCAGACTCTGGCCAAGCCATGAACGAGTAAAATTTGCGGATAAAGTTCTCCTGCCAAAATACGCATCATCTAGAGAGAGCTAACTGCTGAAGCTTTCCCCGGGAAAAGCAGTTTCTGGCGTTTCAGCGACTTTACACTCCAGCTACGCCTTCAATAAGCACCCTCCGCCAAATTCGAATAATATCATCCTTCGCAATATTCTTGCGCCACTGAGTCTGCGCCCTGAAAAGAATGGAGCAGATGCGGTCCGTTTGCGACGCGCATTGACGCAGAACCACCATTCCCCCATATCAACAATTTGCCGGCTCGAATGGCACGGTTATTTATAAATTAACGCCCTGCATCTGCGTATGTAAGCCTATCAAATGCATTTGCGAAGCATCGATGCAGATGTGCGGCCAAGGGTAGGTGAACGGTTGAGCGACTCGGAAACTCGTAGCTTCATCAGTTCGCAGTTAGCAATCAGTTGTGTTTGTGATTCTAATTGCACTATTCAGTCAGACGCTTACTGGTTTTCCGGAGTCACCAAGCTGCAAGAACGGGTGCAAACGGAAATTCCGTAAAGCTGGATTTGCAGTAGCCTGTAATGTTGATGTCTGCATGGGATATTTTTCCTTCCAAGACAAATGCATGAATGGCTGAAGCAAGCGTGTATCGGCAACTATCGCCAAAGTGGCAGGATGCGCATGGACAGCTTAGCGGTTAAAAATGCTATTGCTGGGCAGCCAACTCGCCCGATCTTGCGCAGAGTACAATCAGGCACTAAAACCTGGACAAACAATTGGAGTAAGCAGGTCCTAATCAATGCTATGAGCACATGATCTCTTTGTCTGGATGGGCGATCCACAAACGCAACGACTGTTAAAGCATGAAACGGTATCATCAGGATGCACAACCGTGCCAAAGCATCTCAATGTGGCGCCCTCTTTGGAAAGCCCAGTTGCGTCGCTTGGCTATGATTCCAATAACTCTCAAATGCATGCGCATGTGGAGCACCTGGTTGCCATGCACCTGCTTGCCAACGCACGTTCTGAGTTATCAGAGATCGCGAGCACTCAGAAAAACGCAGCACATCGATGTAAATACTCCTGATGGCTAAAACGGAGGGAAATAGGTCACCTGACTATCTGAATATAGATGCGTCGGTGCACACTGTCATTCAGCACAAGCTTTCATTTTAAAATCAGAATTGGTATGACTTCTTGGAAACACGAAGTTCATGTCGAGGAAATGCACTGCAGACTGAGAGTACTAGCATGTTGGCGAAAAATTTAATTTGCAGGTAGTGACATCTTGCATGTCTGAATGAGACACGAAGCAGGAATCCTCACGATGTGCGAAGTACCAGGAGGACTTGAATTCTGTAAAGATAAAAAGCACAGCAGTGGAAAGCATTAGGCTACGGCAAAAATTACGAGAAGGCCAGCTGAGAGTCGAGAGCGTCAGCATGATAGCAAAAATAATACAGCACGGCATGGCAGCTGAAACGCGCAACTTGGTGAAACTAGCGAAGAGATGTGCGGGGATGTGGCTTGACCAGCTAGGCCTTCTGACATTGTGGAGCTGACATTCGCCCTAGCAAATGCACGCATCAGGGCTTGTACCATTCACGGTTCATGGTTAACGGTATATAATTTTGTCGACCAGACGGCCGTTCTCAATGTTCCATGGATTGGCAAACTGCCACGAAAGACGCACACTATGCATAATGCACGTGAAGCGAAGTTTATATTTTCCCTGCAGCGTCGCAGTAACCATCAAACTACTACGCCGGCTCGTTTATACACTCATGCCGATGACGACGTCACCGGCTAAACGAAGATTTCGATGACTTCACGCACTCGCTCAGACTGCACGAAGCACAACCTTTGCAAGGACAAACAGCTTACGCGCCTGAAATAAACATAGTGCCTTAAAGAGCTTCCAATCCAGCGTTGCTGCATTTGCCACCCAGCATACTGGTCGTTTTGTTGAAATGGCTTGCTGCAAGTCTGCGTGGCATAAAGGCGCAAGCTCCCGTAATGTTTTGCTGGTGCGAGTAGATTCATCGATCATCTACGGTGCAGACTAACGAACAAATGAACCCTGCACGAATGCACATTTTCGTGCAACGTGACACTGAATCTGTTCACGTGAATGCCTTGCCAGTTAAAAATTGCGGTCCTGTAAAGGCCCATGGAAGATTTTCGCCGCATCACCACACCATGGCAGACAGCTTCACGGTCGATTGCGTCACTGCGGCTGTCGCATGTCAACGCCTTTTCTCTAGTATGCGCAAGATGGTAGGGGAGAGTCAGAATAGCACAACGACCTCAGAGCATGCTGCGTGGCTGGAGTGCCGGTGCGGGAGCAGCGCGTGACGGAATATGCAACCAGAACTGTTGTTGCAGTGTATTTTGTTTGTCAGCGTATGAACTTACTTCCTGCGCTTGAATGGACTGGCACGCTTAAGGCAAAAGTGGCACAAATATACGAAAATAGCAGCCAAGGGCAACAGACATGAGCAAAGCAGCAATAGTCTTTGGTTGCCTGGGCGCGCGTGAATGCATCGACCGGAGTCTGGAGGACTGCAGCCTTGCAACAAGACGATGAAGCAGCCACTCGCGTGGCGAGTGGTGCGAAATTGTGCGCTACGCGTTGAGCCTTTCCGTTCGGTAGCAGGTGTCAGTTGCACGGAATGGAGCTGTGCAGACACGAAGAAGACAAAGCTTGAGAGTGAGGAGCAGCAGGAG
Organism: Eimeria tenella; assembly: GCF_000499545.2. Taxonomy (NCBI): domain Eukaryota; phylum Apicomplexa; class Conoidasida; order Eucoccidiorida; family Eimeriidae; genus Eimeria; species Eimeria tenella. Next base: position 364,962 of record NW_013541630.1, read on the forward strand.
CGCGTCAAGCAGACATTCTGCATATGCATATGCAGTGACGTCGCGTTTCTGCACAGCCTAAGTTTGCACGGAATGAAAACTTGCGAAAGCAAACGGCTCGACTCTGAAAGCCCATATGAAAACGGATATAAACGTGAGATGAGCACCAGTGTGTTTGAATGGCCTGAACTCCAACGCACTGACTGGTTTGCACGAAATGAAAACTTGCAAAACCGAACGACGTGGCCATAGAAGCTCATCTGAAAACAGCAATGAACGTGAGCTGAAATCTAGCGCTTCTGGCTCATCTGTGCTTCAACTCACTGACTGATTTGCGGGATATAAAAGCTTGTGAAAGCGAACGGCGTGACTACGGACGCCCATATGAAGACGGACATGAACGTGTGCTGAGCCGTGGTGCGTCTGGTCTGCCTGTGCTTCAAAGCATTGACTGGCAGTGTACCTTGAAACCAAGAATGGCACAATTCTTCAGGCCAGGAAAGCTGTAGCTGATAGTGTGAGAATGCCAACTTCGCTTAGTGCGTAACAGTGTGTCCGAGCGCTTTACAAAGGTGCACAGAGGGTAATACTGCGGGGAAAAATTGCATGCTCCTGTAAGAATACCCACCATTGTAGGAACAGGAATGAACGATTCACCTGCTCCTCCGGCGCTTCGAAGCGTGCACGCTATTCGTGAAGTTGCAACATAGCCCACTTTGGCAACGATCTGCATAATGCTTTGCAACCGCCAAGTCACAGTGGCCTGCGTGGGCTACGTAGCCGTGCGACCGTGGCGAGACTAACTGTCAAGAATAAGAATTCACATGGTTACAGCGTAGCTAGCATTGAGCGGTGGCATTAATATGACCACAGTACTTGCGTGTTGGTGAGACGATTCATTCAGGAGGAGTCAATGGAGGACAGGCTCATCAGTGAAAGCCTCCCTGGTGATGAGCATGACGGATACCGGGCCCTCCGAGGAGCAACATGACGCGGGGTTTGTATATGCATCAAATGTACCTGAATGCTTTCAAAAATAAGAGTAGATCTTACTTTTGTGCAGACCTTGAAAAGGCAGAATTACAGAAGGTGACCGGTGGAGCAAAGCACTGCTTTTCCCCACCAGTCACTCTGTGCCTTTGCGCTCCGCCGCTGCAAGGCGTCTTATTGCCCAGAGCGCTACACGAAATTCCGAGACAATTGTGCGAAATGCAGCCCAAGAGTCGCAAATAAGGACAGAAGCTCTCCTCATCACATATGTGTGGCAGACAGCCTGAGATTCCATCTCTACTTGCATGTTCAGCGTGGGGTTATGTTAACATACCTCCTCGATATTTGGTGAGATCAAACTTGTGAGACAGAATTAAGCAACTGCCCAACGCTACCATAGTGCGAAAGCTGTCGGCCTGCTGTGCAATGAATCAGCTCCACCAAAGTATGTTAAATTTGACGCTGCCCAGCTTGAGATGGTATAATGACGCCCAAAGCAGTCAATATACACGGGGCAGCTCCCTGCTGGGACAAGTACGACAATTCAATGGGGCGTGCAGGGTCTACAAAATGCTGCGAATAGACTAATGCGTCTTAAAGAAGTGGTGAAATGTTCACTAGATCACATGAAGAAAACGAATGCTGCAATCAATGAAATTGAGCAAGGCGTGGCGAGAGATCCAAACAACGAACCTCCTTATTTCAACGCAAGCTTCCTAATGCACCCGAATTTGTCACAACAAATGTTTCGCACGAACGAGTGATGTAGTCACTAGCGAGAAAGCTCTTGCGTCAACCGTCCTATATGGTCTGTGTCTAGGGATTTCGCCAAGGGAGTTTCGGGCACTTTATCGAGTGGTATTCTGCACTACGCCATGTAGCACGTATGAGAGAAGCTATCTAGCTGGATTACAAGGTACTAAACCAATGGAGCATGCCACTTTCACTTTCAAGTTGTCGGTGCCGCAACGCACATCCTGATGGCGCACAATATGTAATGTTGCAGGAGCACATCAAATTGTTCCTTATAGATTACCGACAAATAACAACTCAGGGGTTTTGATAAGCTGTGCTCCCACGTTTTCAGCGCGCCAACTCACTGTCTAGATTGTTGCGGACTTAAAGAGTTACAAGGGTGAAATACACGCCTGAGTTGTGAGAGCCTTCAAGAGCCGACGAAAGATATTCCAAGATTTTTCCAAATTAACGCACAAACTTCGCCCACAAAAAATGTTGCGCTGCAAAGAGCAAATGCTGCAGCGCTATGATGCCAACGAGCGGATCCAACACATACGCAGAGGTCACTACAAAAACCAAGTTTGTTCAGCATAAGGATACATTACTTCACAGAGCTTCGGCAGAATCGAAAAAAAACACACCTCCGAAATCCGCTTCGAGAATACAGCACTCGTGTGTTGACGCACAGGCTAAATCGAGCGCCCCAGCCTCTTGTAAGAGCTAGTTGTGCAGTTGCAAGGATCTGCTGACTGCCTCAAGGAGCTTCGACAAGTATCCAGTGCCTCTGCAGTGTCAATGTGAAGCGTTAAGTGAAGTGTTGGGAAACGTTTAGTCTGTAACATACGCCGAGAGCTGGAGGCAAATCATTTTTTCAGTTGCACTGTCCCGTGAACGCACTACCTGGTATCGCATGAACCGAAATCTTTTGATGCTCAGTGGAATGGCTGTGTCAAAGTACCTGAGGGTGGCACTTTTTGTGGACAGATATTCTCAGTCTCTGCAGGGTCGGCAAGTCGACGCACTCCCTAAAATTGTACGGCTTGGAAACGCGGACGGATTGGTCATTAAGCATCAGTAGGCAGCCGCAAAAGCTATGCGCACACTGCCTGCACCTTCGGGAGGTGCTCAGATCAATGCACAACCTTGGAATACACTGAACAAAGTGCTGCGAGAATGAATTAATTGATCAGCTTTGCAGTAGTTGTGTCGCTGCGTGGACGCGCTGCAAGAGTGAACCAAATGATCAGCTTTGCAGTAGTTGTGTCGCCGCGTGAACGAACCTCCTGATGCCCGAAAGATTTTGAATTCTTTGATGAATATCAAAGAGTATAAAATGTTTTTCCGACTGGATATCGCAGCCGAGTAAACATGGGCTTTAGTGCGTCAGCGCACCGCCTAAGTTTGGATGTCAAGGCAATCGCATTTTCCATGTCACGTTGAGTCGGTTTCCGGGAATACCTGTACCGAAATGTACTGCTTAGTGCAATGCAGTCACTAAACTAACAAGACTGTTTCAGACATGTTCGCCCAGTCACTAGAGCACTGGCACACTGGCGTACAGGAGTAGCTTGCAAAAGATTCAATCCTGGGGCGATCTAGAGCACGAGCGTCTCAAGTGAACAAGCTTCGGCGGTCCACCCAGGCAGGGAAATCCGCTGCCTTCTTAGACAGAATATCACAACAGAAGTGCATTGATTGATTGATTAAGAAAAGCTCCATCACCTACCGGAATTACTGGAATGATGGAAAGGCGCCGAAAGCTCGGCAGTTGAACAGTGTCTTTACGTTGGAGCACCGCACTAGTCGGCACGTAATGCGACCTTGCAAAATCAAAAAGTCCAAGCGGCTAGTGCCCACACTGCGCTTTTGAACCACATACTTCTGGTGGCAGCTCTGCTTGTGCATGATGCAGTATCTATTCCTGATTGCCTTAACACGGCATCCAAACAGGTTCCAAACAGGTTAACTGCGCCAATATGCGCAACTCGAGCAGCTGGCAGCCAACCACGTCCAGGTTGATGCACTTCCCGAACTCACGCAGATTCAGATCATTCAAAAAACGTAGCTCATCGATACAGCACACCTATATATCCATGCCTATTCTAAATACCCTTACATTGAGACCCTCTGGCGAGCCTAATTAAAGCTGAATACACGCAGAAATTATGAAAGCTGTTCACTCGATTCTCTTGGTACATATGCGTCGGCGCAGTCGCTATATAGGCACGATATTTTAATTTGAACCAACTAAGAAAAGCTGTAAGCTCTGGCGAAAATCACGGAGTGCCACACCACAGATCCAAAATACCCTCCCATCACCTCGTTGCCGCAGCTGATATGGACTGCCCATTTGTGCGCCTTTGGAGCAGGGGAATTTTACACAGAAAAGAATAAAGCTTGAGAAGTTAAAGATTACTTTTATGCGAAGGCCCTGTGTTGCGACAGCCAAGCCAAGCTGCGCCAAGCTGCGCCATTTACCAGTTGTATGTTTAGGTGCAAGAAATAATCAGATGAACATGTTATGCTACGGTGAGGCAGAATTAAGGGGATACACAGGTGAGCGTAGGAAAATACTCGGCAGGAGAGATGAACATTCACTACATGTGCTTTACAAGCATCACTCATCAGTGAAAGCAGATATGGTGTGCGTCTGAAGTGCAGGTGCAGAATCGCACACATTGGCAAACTGGGGCAGGCATAATTAGCAGAAATGACTAGCATGGAGCTAAAGGAAGAACCTTTCAGTCATGCGCCCGTTGCCTCCTCCTATTAACGCCGTGGCTGCCGTCACGCGGAACAACGCCCTGCAACTCGAAATGGCATGATCGTATCGAACCATCTAATATGTGAGACGGTTTTCAACACATTGTTAGCTTCTACCCGGCTCATATGCTCCACCGTATTCTATACATTTTGTGTTATGCGATATCTCCTGTGCATGAGTCGAAACAAGCCCCGCGGTCACCAAAACATGAAATTTTTTGCGGTAACATCACTTGAATTTGTTAATGGCAGTCAACTCTAGGGGAAACTGACTTAATTATGGGGAATGAGAATTGTTCAGCAAACAATAAGCAATCTGAATGGGGAGATACCGAGCGCATTCCCCGGAGGACTAGCGGCAGATTCCTACGGGAGTATTCCAGAACTCAACTAAACTGGTCACACTCTGGCAAAACTCTTTGAGACACACTGTTTTACTTAACCGGAATGAAGAGATGACGAACACATTTCTTGGAGGACTAGTAACAAATATTCGATGAAACTGGACCACGAGCGTGGGATACTAGCGGCGCTTCTTACAGCAAAGAGATCGAAAATGCGCTTGAATGAAGGTGTGAGCAAGCAAAGCAGGAACCAACGATGCCGAGGCGCGAGTCTACGACGCGCAACGTCTCAACGCACTCTTCGCAAGCATACCAAGAAGTAGCAAGCATCTTAGAGGACAATGAGACAAGGGGAGAATCAAAAAAGAAAGACTGCTCCTTCCAAAGCCCGCTGTATTTCGCCACAGCCATTCCTCCTGGTGCAGCTACATGCAATAAAATCCAATCAGTAATACTGCACGTACCGGGTTCCACAGTGATCTGCACTGCTTCTGCACAGAAGGAAGGGAATCCCTGCTGTGCAGCTCCTGCGATTCATCTATATTAGTCCATTCCATTCCAAGGAAACGAGTTGAGCGAGTAACTTCCATTTGCAGCAGCTTGCAAATCAGAATTTAGTGGAGCTACGTAACGTGAGTGACCTTGAACACGCTGCTGACGGTACCACAGAGGAGCCCAAATCAGCTCTGGAGTAGCTTTTGCAAGTAGACCACGCATATTGTGAGTGTTGGCGCACCTTGTAGCGACAAACAGAGGTAAATGCATTCCCCCGTGCTCTACATGGCAAGAGCTTCTTTTTTTAAATACACATGTCTCGTGGGCGAGACATGTCAGAGAAACTTCAGACCCACTGCCTGCAATAATCTCCCTTTGCTTTAACGGCGAGGGCAGGAGTGATTTCGCATCCTTAGACTTCCTGAAATTGCTAATGTTACAAATTTGTTGTTAATGCGCCTCAAATTCTGAAGCATTGACGACTCACGGAACACTCCCTTCCGCTTTCGCCTGCAAGCCTCCTCGAGGTTGACGCCAGACCAGTGCTCGCACTCAGAGCCCTATAGCACTGCAAAATAAGTAGGGACGCCGCAGCCATGGCAGCCATTAAAAAAAGAAATACAAAGGATGAGCTACTCAATCCCGAAATATTTCTCTTTTTGTGAGCACCTGGAAAGTTAACAGAAAGACGATCTCTCAGAGGGCCCCCGGTCACTCCAGGAGCAGAGTTTCCTACGGCATGAGCCGAACCACGTCCTGGAGCAGCCTCCATGTCTAGAAATATACTGGAAAACCCAAGTAAAGGATCACTTTTGAGGTATCGGTGGAGATGCTGGAAATGATCGCGGAGAAATCACTAGCACCGCGAGAACCACCGCTCCCAGCATGCGCTGCCAGAAAAAGAGAGCTCCTTACAATACATAAACAGGCGAGCAATCTAATAAAAATTGGTAAAGATATCAAACTGTTTTCTTCAATGTTTCAGCGCAGTCTACGTGGTAATGCAGCAGTGTTTGGCTGCTGTGGCTTCCATTACCCGTGCAGGCAGCAGCGCCTTTGCCAACCATGCGCAAATTACCGGCGCAGTTTCTGTACAAACACTCATTCTAGGCCTGAATTGAGCCCACAGGTTGTAAATATTGAATATAATACTGCGGCAAACCTTAAAAGGGTGACAATGGAGCAAGAACTGCGCCAGCCATGTACTATCTCCCTCCAGTACAACAGCAAGTTACCGATAGCTAAGACTAGGATCATGAGTTGAAAAGGAAAAAAATTACAAGAATTTAAAAAAGGAAAATCAACCACATGGCTCACAAGAGTTAGGGCTGGCCGAACAGTTATCCCACCTACACCTCTGCACGGTATCCCGTTTAGTAGTAGTAGTGTCACTGTATGCATTTGGTAACATCCAGAGGATGGACCAAACAGCTTCTGCTCATAGCAGCCCTCTCTGAAGACCAGTATTCTCTCCAAGTATTGCAAAATGAGCTTTGCAAAATATGCAATGTCATTTGAAAGGGCGAGCAATGGGATGAATGCCCCTGGCATCTCTCATACTACACAACGCAGACACAGCATCGAGTTACATTGAGCTGTGAACTCCCCATATAAAGCCTGGACAAATTAGCTCGATACCTGGAATATATTTTGGATTAAATGCAATGTAGCGTGCAATCGTCTTTCGAGTAACTTTTCCCCTAGTTACAAGCCCACGTTGGTCAAAGCAGCTGTGCATCATCGGGAACCACTGCATAACTCCTATCAGTCATGCTATGTTAGTTGCTCTTAGTAAGACAGATCGAAGGTGTGTAAATTTCCACAGCTACTAGAAAGTCATTCACAGCAACTGCAGTACTCCATGTGAAGACTAAAAGAAGACAAACACGAAAGGCAGCACAATAATGGATAAGGAAACGATGATGCGCCAAATAGCAGGAACGCCAGGGAAACAAAAAACACTACGGCAAAACCCAAGTATAATAATTGTGTTGGAGAGAAACCAACTAAGCAGGAAAAGCACAAGCAGGGGACCGAATTCGAGAAATCCCGCCAACCAGACAAAGAACGATCCGAAAGTGAGACGTGTTATACGTAAAACATAGGTGAACCAATCACAAAAGAAATTATTCAACAAAAAAGGCAATCCATAGCATGTAGAGGAAAAAAAGAACCTAAACCAGCCGCGTACACAAAACGACTACGGCGCCAAAGCCCAGGCAGAAAGCAGATACAGGATGGAAGGAAAAGAAAGGAAGGTGAAAAAAGCGGCTAAAGAAACGGTTAAATTGAAGACATCAGCCCTGTGAAGCCTAGAACGTCCAGCTGTCAGCGGTTGAAGCTTATTCGAGACGATTTTTCGGCAGCAGACTGCGAGCGGCCGCACTGTCAGACAGGGTCTGGGTGACCAAAATATATTGAGGCATCATTTACGCTCACCAGAAAGACTATCTCTCAAACATAGGTGAACGATTTCCTGGTCTCGGTGCAAGGCATGCATTTGGTGGTCCCACTGCTCCCTCTCGCAAAGAGGATGCTTTACTTTGAATTCCTGTGTAGCATTCCGTTGCGTTTATAAGTCATTGATCGTCCCCCTTTAGGACAGGTTCTTTGTCCCACTGTTTCTTATACAAACATGCACGGCCTGCATGCAATAAATAAACTAACTTCTTCACGCCGACTTTGAATAGAGTGCTAGAAGTGAACTAGGCTGTTCATGCGGTGGGTAAGCGCGGTGCACTACAACTGAGAGGTGAAAACTCCAACGGCACGACATTCAAAGAAAATGTCGCTACAAAGCGTGCAACGGCATTCGCGGGTACACAGGCTGCATAACAGCCGTGTATCATAGTCGGTGGTCCACGCTAGACCCCGCTAGGACCAACCGTAAAAGCTGATTCTTATTTCATGGCTTTCCCCCGATCCTGCAGCCGCCACTAAGCAGGAAATATACGCTCCTAACTGGCCTTCCGAAGGGCAGTGAGAGCACCAGCTTATCGATTATTCAAAACGGCAGGCTGTGCTTTGTGTAGCGGGGCCAACCCAATCCGTCATAGTAGTGCAGTGCCGCTACAAGGCATTGTCACCTTTTTCCATGTCTGTGAAAGTAACCCTATGTTGAATCGTTGCAGCTCCTACTACTACTTAATTTACCTATATGCCTGCCCTACGTAAAGCCACAATAGAGCTTACCAAAAGTTGTCAGGCTGTCAGCATTAAAAATTTCTTGCGTCGCCAGCATCACCGAAACTTCTTTCCTACAGGAGCGGCCGCTGACGGCAGCTGCCAAGCAACTATACTCATATCGCAAATCTTGTTTGAGATCCCAAGGGACACGGGTGAGAAGGAAAGAGCCTGCACAAAGTAATATGGGAATATGAGGCTACACACAGGAACTCTGGTGACACCTGCAAGTTGCTAGTGAGCCGTGCCGGAGAAGCGACTAGATGCAGCCCCAAGACAAACTAAATACCTACACTACAAGGAAGCTATGTTCATGTGCTATGAGGACTTAAAGATCAAAACATGGACGATAAATCAATCTAGAAATTGAAAAAAAGATTTCTTCCATTAAAACTTCGAAAATGAACGAAATGTGGGAGAACAAAGTCCATCCCAAATTGATGAACTCAAGGCAAACGATACAGCCAGTGTGCTTGGAACGATGCTGAAGAAGCAAAAGCTTTGAAAAAGTGCACATTGTGCTGACAGTGCGAATTTACTTCAAGCCGTGTCCCAAGCGGGTCACCAAACTATTACTCGAGACGCGTTGCCGCGTTATAGAAGGCACATGCACGCAGGAGGAAACAACTCACTCACTGCACTACATAAATAGCACGTGTCAGTAGCTGATAATGGGCCTTCGCCGGCCTTGTCAAAATTGCTCAGATCGGTGGGCTAGGCTGCATTACCTTACAAAAGCACGAAATCCCAGAGAGCAGTGCATGCAGGTGTCGCTTCAGAGGAAGACTACGCACTTCCTGAAGCAGTATCAAGTGAGTGGAACCCCTGGTAACTATGCAGGTGCAGCAAGGATGGAAACAGCCTTGCTTCCCATGCGTCGTTCGTCCGCATGGGCCAAAATAGCGGCTAAAATGCACTGCCATGCAAGAGCACCCGAGTGGAAATGGTAAGGGCAAACCATATTTCCCTGTTACCAGAAATTCTACATAGTTCCTCAGCCAGTGCCACACAATTTTGATCCCCGACAGACAAATATACTGAGCCCACAAACCACCAACCTGCATGTGTGCATATAGAAAGATAACAATGCAGCTAGGGAAATCCGGGATGCACACATAAAAATAAGGCGAACACGCTTTCCAGGCAAAGCGGCCTACTAAAGCGGAGCCCTGCACTTGGAAATCTGAAGGCAGCACATGCCACGAAAGCCGCCGAAATGTTTTAACACGTCAACGGATAACCTTCCATAGTGTCAGCCTATATATATCTGTGCACCTGGAGAAGAAGAGATAGATTTTTGGCTGAAGTGGCAAATGCTCGCAGTGAACCAGCAAACCGTGCCACTTAACTGTGGAGCCCAGCATGACCTAGTAACTTCGGCGAAAAGACCTACGTCCTCAGCCTGGAAAAGCGTAAAATCCCGGCCAAACGCGCGATGCAAGCTCACATTAAAATGTTGTGCCAGTTTGCTTAATCTGCTGTTGTGTGCCTGCGCCTTTTGTGTGTCAATGCCTTATTGACTTTCCAGATAATGATGCCATGTAGGCCGGATTGGCACGAACCTCCTCATTACGCGAACCCCAGACAGGAATATGAGTAGAAGCTGACCTGGGATCCTTCAGCATCGAAGCCATTCACGACTTACTGCACGCATATGCACGAAACGGCATTCAAACGGCGCAAAATCCTGGAAGCACGGAACTACATCAAGGTGAATCGTTTCAAATCTACGTGTTGCATGTCAAAGCATGTAAACTGATGCGAAACGACACATCGCAAGACTGAACTTCATAAGGACGGAGGATAAGCAAGTAGCTGCCAGAGTTCTGGGCAGCTATGCTACACACGAGGTATTGGCTAACCAACTCTCGCTGACCTAGTCAACGGGCAAGAAAGCTCGCCCAAATCACCAAATCATTTCAATCAGGCCCCAGGAAGCGGGCAACTTCCGCTACCTGTCCGCGTGGACGCACTCCCTCGCCCTAAAATTTATAAACTTTGAAATGAACAGCAATAATACATTTGAACGAAACACCAAATGCGCCATAAAGTTCACTCAAATTACCAAACTATTACAATCAGGCCCGAGGAAGTGAGCAATTTCCGCCACCTCTCCGCGAGGACGCACTCCCTCGCCCTAAAGTTTATGACACACTTTTAAATAAACAGGAATAATACATTTGAACGAAGCACCAAATGCGCCATAAAGCTCACTGACATTACCAAACTATTTCGATCAGGCCCGAGGAAGTGAGCAATTTCCGATGCCTCTCCGTGTGGACGCACTTCCTCTGCCTAAAGTTTATAACACACTTTGAAATGAACAGGAAAAATGCATTTGAACGAAACACCAAATGCGCCATAAAGCTCACTGACATTACCAAACTATTTCGATCAGGCCCGAGGAAGTGAGCAACTTCCGATACCTCTCCGTGTGGACGCACTTCCTCGGCCTAAAGATGATAATAAATTTTAAAATGAACAGGAATAATATATTCGAACGAACGAAATACCAAATATGCTTTAGGAGCCATTGAACTAAAGTGAAATTATCGAGCTCTGCGACGCATGCACGAAGAAATCAACTATTGCTTCTGTGTCTCCGTGTGGGCGCACTCCCTCAGACTAAAGATTATTACGCCTTTTGAAATCAACAGGAATATATATTAAACACTAAGAGCTCACCGGAAGCACCAACCTAAACTGAAATTATGAACTGTGTGAAATGCGCCCGAAGAAATCCGCAATATCCGCTGTGCCTCCGCGTGGACGCACTCCCTTGGATTAAAAATCATTGCACTTCTTGAAATGAACTGGACTACTATATTTGAAAGAAACACTCAACACTCGATCGAAACAGGAAGCTCAGGCGACGAACAAGGAACAATTAGTTGTGCTCCTGCGAGGCGGTTGCATGGATCGCGTGGCAGTTTGAGAACCGCAGCGATATAGATCTGTGGAACAACCACGCCGTAGTGTGCAAGGCCTGCAAGGCGTACATGGCAATTGCCAGGGAATACCCTGGTGTAACAACAAGCATTACCATATCTGGCACGCAACTGGAAATACGGTGCGTGAAAAAGCAACGACGACTGAAAAGCCACACGCCCTGCCACAAACGACTAGCGTGGAAGCGAGAAACTACAGCGAAGCTACCACCTTTACGTCGGTGCATGAATGACATTTCTGAGGACGCATAAAGTCGCACAGCTCAACAGTAATCAGAGATTCTGCAAGCAGTTTCAATCGGCCTGTTGCGCTTCTGCCTTGCGGCTCATGGGATTGAATGAACCTGCAAGAAAGGAATATTGCGAGCTTGGAAGTCACGACCCTCTTGAGCCAGCCCGCGGCACAAAATGCAAGCGGATCATATTTATATGCAGAATGCTGAAGCAAAACGCACTCCCCAAAATCATTTAGGAGCAGCGAACCGACAAAGCCAATATGAACAAGTACACGTGCGGCTCGCCCACTGGTTGACAGAAACTCCAGAGATTCAAGGAACGGCACCTTCAGAAGATGAATGGCACAAACACCAAGATTCATCTCTCAAATGCTACTGTTCGGAAGAGGCTTACTAGGCCACTACTGTCGGTTTGGAAACGGCAGCAAATAGATCTGATGGTTGGTGTTTTTGGCAAAAAAGTCCAATTATTAGAGCTTCCGCTAGCAAGAAAGCTTGTGCGATTCGGCAGGTCTACACACTTCCTAAATTTGAGTCAATGAAAGAATGACAGTAGTTGGCTGCGCCACTTCACTCGAACAAACAGCTGTGGTTAAACTATCTGCTGATTGTTATACATCTTGCATGTGCACAAATGAAAATCTTGCCAGGACAAACTACACCTTCATAGGTGTCATCCTCAGCGAAAACCGACATTTGTGTACCTCGCAGTTTAAGTAAAGCATTTCCCCATTCTTCACGGAATCGCAGCTTGCAACTGTGTTGCGTTTTTCCCGCAAAGAGATGCACCCGCAAGTGTCAAGGTGTAGCAACATATCTCAAGAGGTCACCTTTGGCTCCTTCATACAAAAACAGTCACTGAGTGCGCGCCACGACGAATCTTCGCAACAGCAAACGGCGCAGAGATCTCAAATCACCGAGTTGTAACGGTGGATACGAATTACGAATGAACGTCCTGACCGTCAGCGCAACAGTCGAAGCTGCAGCGAGCCGCACATTCAAAAGCGAATAGCGTGACTATTAAAAATCTATCTGCTTTCGGAGGCACTCGCGTAAACGGATGCGTGTCTCGACTGGCACTGGAGAGATGAAAGCAGTCCTACGAGCAGAACAGTTATGCCAGATGAAACTGCTGAGCCAATGCAGCGAAACACCCAACGCAATCCACACCAACAAAAAGCCGGCAGAATCAAGCAAAGTTTGCGCAGAAGTGCGCGCTGAATGCAGAGCCACAGCATCCTGGAGGAATGTGCAATTGGTACGGAGCCGCGGTGTTGGTGCAATGG
>NW_013541630.1:378023-403317 GCF_000499545.2 Eimeria tenella
CCGAAAGGTGGCACTTTATCGCTAGTTCCAAAGCCATCGCAACAACTACCGCCACGATTCCCTTCTTTCCGTCAGTCCACGAACGAAAAAGGCAGATGGTATATATTAGTCGGCTTTGCAGGATTGCTTCAACTACAAAAAGTAGTAGGGAATCAAACGCAGCCCTGTAACACCACACAGCCGGCTGCTCTATCGACCAACCTCTCGAAACAATGAATGCAATGGCCTGTAAATATTTCAGCCATTGGCGCCAATTCAAGCAATGGACTAGACGCAATCAACCCACTACTGTATTTAATATCCATGCCTTAGACGCACAAGCTAGTATTCGAACAGACGGCGTCTCACAAGCACGAATGTTTTGTCGTCACAAAGCGCTTACTGCTGTAGCAGCGATGGACTGAGCAGTTGTCTTTTAGTGCCAGTGAGCCAGCTGATATTCTGAGTTCGGATAAAACGGCATGTCACAAGCAAGGCATAATCATGTAGGCTCACCAAGCTGTGGCAGTCTGCAGGAACGGACCAGTTTTGCGCACGGCCAAAATCGAAGGAAACGCCCTTTCCGAATTTTGGGAGATAATCGTTGAGCAAGGCCGTGGTACACATGCGTTGAAATGCGCTTAGCTACTGCCATCAGCATGAATAGGCGCGTCTGGAGCCCCAAAATGCCAACGAATGTACCGGTGAATGAAAAATAGCGAATTTCAGCCGCAGCTCCTAGACCTGTGAGCCCACGTACGCAATTTAGTCATGGCTCCACCGAGCCTTTACATCATCTTCCCACTTGCGTTTGGGCAAGGCCCCGCATGAGCAGCTCCTTACCAGCATCAGACCTCCCCGACAAAGCTAGTCTCACTCGCCGTGCTTAGCCCCCTGCATGCCAATGCAATGCCTGAATTTGTAACGAGCCATATAACTCAACGATCGATTTCACAAACCTCCAGAGCCACGTAACTACTGCCAGAAACACGAACAGCAAGACTATGAATCAAAAATGGCGGCGTGCGCTAGGTAAGGAAGGATGAACCATTGGTTAAGCAGTTGGCCATTGCCTCTTAACTGTGCTGGCCAGCACGAACTGGTGGCTTCGGCGAAAAGACGTACGTTCTCAAACTAAAAAAACGAAACGCATTGACGAAACGTGCCACTCATGTCTACAATACAATTTGCCAGTTTGTCTGTTGTGTGCCTTCGCCCCTTGTGTGTCAATGCCTTATTGACTTTCCAGATACTGGCGCCATGCGGTCCGGATTGGCATGAACCTCCTGAATAGGCGAACGCTGGAGAGGTATATCAGTAGAAGCTGACGTGAGGTTCTTCAGCATCAACTCCATCCACGGAGTGGCTTACTTCACGCATATGCACGAAACGGCATTCAAACAAACAGCACAAAATCCCGGAAGCACGAAACTACATCAACACGTCTAATGTGAATCGTTCTATATTTGCGTGTTTTGCATGTCAAAGCATGAAAACTGCGAGACGGCACATTGCAAGACTGAACTTCATAGGCACCGAAGATAATCTAGTGGCTGCCAGAGTCCTGGGCAGCTATGCTACACACGAGGTATTGGCTAACCAACTCTCGCTGACCTAGTCAACGGGCAAGAAAGCTCACTCAAATCACCAAATTATTTCAATCAGGCCCCAGGAAGCGGGCAACTTCCGCTACCGCTCCGCGTGGACGCACTCCCTCGCCCTAAAATTTATAAACTTTGAAATGAACAGCAATAATACATTTGAACGAAACACCAAATGCGCCATAAAGTTCACTCAAATTACCAAACTATTACAATCAGGCCCGAGGAAGTGAGCAATTTCCGCCACCTCTCCGCGAGGACGCACTCCCTCGCCCTAAAGTTTATGACACACTTTTAAATAAACAGGAATAATACATTTGAACGAAGCACCAAATGCGCCATAAAGCTCACTGACATTACCAAACTATTTCGATCAGGCCCGAGGAAGTGAGCAATTTCCGATGCCTCTCCGTGTGGACGCACTTCCTCTGCCTAAAGTTTATAACACACTTTTAAATGAACAGGAAAAATGCATTTGAACGAAACACCAAATGCGCCATAAAGCTCACTGACATTACCAAACTACTTCGATCAGGCCCGAGGAAGTGAGCAATTTCCGATACCTCTCCGTGTGGACGCACTTCCTCGGCCTAAAGATGATAATAAATTTTAAAATGAACAGGAATAATATATTCGAACGAACGAAATACCAAATATGCTTTAGGAGCCATTGAACTAAAGTGAAATTATCGAGCTCTGCGACGCATGCACGAAGAAATCAACTATTGCTTCTGTGTCTCCGTGTGGGCGCACTCCCTCAGACTAAAGATTATTACGCCTTTTGAAATCAACAGGAATATATATTAAACACTAAGAGCTCACCGGAAGCACCAACCTAAACTGAAATTATGAACTGTGTGAAATGCGCCCGAAGAAATCCGCAATATCCGCTGTGCCTCCGCGTGGACGCACTCCCTTGGATTAAAAATCATTGCACTTCTTGAAATGAACTGGACTACTATATTTGAAAGAAACACTCAACACTCGATCGAAACAGGAAGCTCAGGCGACGAACAAGGAACAATTAGTTGTGCTCCTGCGAGGCGGTTGCATGGATCGCGTGGCAGTTTGAGAACCGCAGCGATATAGATCTGTGGAACAACCACGCCGTAGTGTGCAAGGCCTGCAAGGCGTACATGGCAATTGCCAGGGAATACCCTGGTGTAACAACAAGCATTACCATATCTGGCACGCAACTGGAAATACGGTGCGTGAAAAAGCAACGACGACTGAAAAGCCACACGCCCTGCCACAAACGACTAGCGTGGAAGCGAGAAACTACAGCGAAGCTACCACCTTTACGTCGGTGCATGAATGACATTTCTGAGGACGCATAAAGTCGCACAGCTCAACAGTAATCAGAGATTCTGCAAGCAGTTTCAATCGGCCTGTTGCGCTTCTGCCTTGCGGCTCATGGGATTGAATGAACCTGCAAGAAAGGAATATTGCGAGCTTGGAAGTCACGACCCTCTTGAGCCAGCCCGCGGCACAAAATGCAAGCGGATCATATTTATATGCAGAATGCTGAAGCAAAACGCACTCCCCAAAATCATTTAGGAGCAGCGAACCGACAAAGCCAATATGAACAAGTACACGTGCGGCTCGCCCACTGGTTGACAGAAACTCCAGAGATTCAAGGAACGGCACCTTCAGAAGATGAATGGCACAAACACCAAGATTCATCTCTCAAATGCTACTGTTCGGAAGAGGCTTACTAGGCCACTACTGTCGGTTTGGAAACGGCAGCAAATAGATCTGATGGTTGGTGTTTTTGGCAAAAAAGTCCAATTATTAGAGCTTCCGCTAGCAAGAAAGCTTGTGCGATTCGGCAGGTCTACACACTTCCTAAATTTGAGTCAATGAAAGAATGACAGTAGTTGGCTGCGCCACTTCACTCGAACAAACAGCTGTGGTTAAACTATCTGCTGATTGTTATACATCTTGCATGTGCACAAATGAAAATCTTGCCAGGACAAACTACACCTTCATAGGTGTCATCCTCAGCGAAAACCGACATTTGTGTACCTCGCAGTTTAAGTAAAGCATTTCCCCATTCTTCACGGAATCGCAGCTTGCAACTGTGTTGCGTTTTTCCCGCAAAGAGATGCACCCGCAAGTGTCAAGGTGTAGCAACATATCTCAAGAGGTCACCTTTGGCTCCTTCATACAAAAACAGTCACTGAGTGCGCGCCACGACGAATCTTCGCAACAGCAAACGGCGCAGAGATCTCAAATCACCGAGTTGTAACGGTGGATACGAATTACGAATGAACGTCCTGACCGTCAGCGCAACAGTCGAAGCTGCAGCGAGCCGCACATTCAAAAGCGAATAGCGTGACTATTAAAAATCTATCTGCTTTCGGAGGCACTCGCGTAAACGGATGCGTGTCTCGACTGGCACTGGAGAGATGAAAGCAGTCCTACGAGCAGAACAGTTATGCCAGATGAAACTGCTGAGCCAATGCAGCGAAACACCCAACGCAATCCACACCAACAAAAAGCCGGCAGAATCAAGCAAAGTTTGCGCAGAAGTGCGCGCTGAATGCAGAGCCACAGCATCCTGGAGGAATGTGCAATTGGTACGGAGCCGCGGTGTTGGTGCAATGGCGCCGACACTGATGTATACACACACACGGAAATTGGAGAAAGAGGAGTCACCAATTAGCGGCAAGTGGTGAAAACAAATTGCCTTTGCATCGCGTTCTCCCCTGTTCTATGAATAAAATGAGCTACGGCGAAATTATTCACGGCAAAAATAGAAAGCGTAGTTTTCTCGAGTACCATAACCGTAAGAAACGCTCCAAGCAAACAAGTCGTGCGCCTGGTTGCGGACGTGTCGGCGCACTACCTGAATTTGCAAGCGGTGACACCTGGTATGTGCGCATCGCACAATGATTCGGCATAACTGAGCAGTGAGAGCAAGTACTAATGCAGCAGTTTTGCGTGCAGGCGGCCTGGAGTCAACTCACAAACTGGATTTGCACGGATTGATCAGTCGCATGTATTCAAAATAACGCCAGGCAAGCAACCAAAACATCATACTGCAAGTGTACTCGGGGCATTTCTTAGCAAACGCACTTCCTAAATCAATATGCAAAGCCATATCCCATGGAAGAACGGCATAATCTCCCGGCTTGTCACATGGTATCAAAGGCTTCAGCTGATGAACCGCACGCCGAAGTGCACCTTTGGTGCATGGGACACGCAACCTACTTGCTGAAATTGCAAAAGAAGCCACGTTTTGAAAAAGGCTTTGAAGCCTTCCGTGATAAACGTACTGCCGCAGCTGATACAGCACGAAACTCCAGGCAAAGTTGCGTGAACAGAGGCACGAACTGGTGAAGCAAGCGTCTGATGTGGCCATTATTGTGCTCACTATCTGAATACGCAGAGTTCACACTTGCAGTAAAGAACAGCATTGTTGCTACAACAATCCAGGCTGCAGTAAGTCAGTGTAGAGAGGGGGCGCGGGGAAGGGCCATGCACTGATGAGAGTGTCTACAGGCATCAACTGCTGTATTCACACAAGCACACCGGCAATGAAACGCGAAGATTGGACAGCTCACGTGCTGCGCCTGAGTCATTGTGTAATCTCACACGAACAGGGTCTAGACCTCTGTGCAGGCAGTCTGCGGCTGCCAAAGAACACGTCAATCTGCAGCATCAGCGTAGGGAACCACGAAGGACAGTTCTTGCAGCTATAACCGCATAAAGTGTGACATAAATTAGCAAATCAACAGCTAAAATGAGGTAGTTTTGCATCGCCTCACCCCCTGGTTCCGATCAAACTTGCATCTTGCATCGGCAATAGCTTTTTTCACATGGCATTCTTGAGCCACAGCAGTCGACTTGAACTGATTGGTTCGGCGTGCCGTTGACTTCTGCCTCGACGTACCTCCTTGATACTCAAGGAAATGCAGCGTGACAAATTTGGGTGCTACCATTGTCATAAATCACGCCACGGATGCCTATTATGCGTGTGCACAGCTCCTTCACCGAACCAAGACCAAACGATGGACAGCAGATGCAGCTACTCTGACCTCACCCTGAAATGCTAAAAGTTTGGCTTTTGGTGTGTTGGTTAGTAAGCGTACTTCCTCAGGCTGCAGTCACAGATTTCAATGAAGCACAGCGTAATCACGCCAAACTGCCGTGCTGTAACTAACGTGAAGTGGCCAGTTGTGCGCTCGTGGTGGCGGTGCATGACGGGCATGACGGGCTCCCTGAGCTCAGACAGAGCTGAAACGCTAAAATGCACCGACGCCAGTTTCCTAATTAGAAGGCTGCGGAGACTAATATGAATAGGTCAGTTGTGTACTGGGAGAGTCTGTGCTCATATGCAGGCAATGCAAAGCAGGCAGTGACCTTTGTAGGGGCAATGCGCATCGTCCAGCATGCACACAATAGCTAGCAATACAGGCGCATCAACGCACAAGCTTGGCCTGCACAAAATATGTTGCCACAAGGATTGACCGGTGTAGAGAACTGAAATCACGATGCTGTGAAGACCATGATAGCCTGAGCAGCTGCTCCTGGGCCATCGACAGAACGTTTGCAAGATGAAATGATAGCTGATGGTGGAATATACCAAAGAATTCAGCCTTGCTATGGGCAAGTTACCCACCCAAGAATATACCATGGGCAAGTCACCCACCCAAGAATAAGCCGCTCATCAACGCACTGCCTCTTCCTGAAACAAAAGTGATATTGCATAGGGCGAACAGCATAACCACAACGATTTCAGGCAAGCTACCTCAAACTTTCTAATCAAAATCGTCTGTTCATCTGAAGAGACCTTGTACAATGCAGGCCAAAACAATAGGGGCGTGTGTTGTTTCATGCATAGCAGAAACTTGCACCACTGGGAATATCCACAAAGGTGCAGCACGCAACGAACTCACATGAGTTTCAGGGCGAAGTCCCGCCAGCACAGGAGAAATTTAAACACAGTGACACTTTGCGCAAGGGATCGCCGCCTATGCGTATTGAGCGCAAATTTTCAGACCTTAATCTCTTGTGCTCCTGGAGCGTCAGTGCGCGCACCCAGTGGTGCAATTTTCTGCTACGCGTCAAACAACACACGCAAGCTACATCTCAGTCGATCGCCGTTATGTGTTAAGCAGTGCAGACAAACCACGTTCATTTCAACTATTGTTAAACGGCTTTGCGCGCAATTCGCGCAATGAGGTCGCCCCTGTTCAAATTGCGCGCCCGTGCACGCACTAGCTGTAGTCAACACGAACAGCCATCGTGCTAGTGTGCGTCTCTTCTTCGATGCATCGAGGCCACGAGGAAAGAAGCGATTTGATCCGCATTGCTCCTGCGCATTGACGCACCGCCTAATTTTGTACAAGAGTAAATGACGCAAGCGTCAACGATACTTCAGAGTCTCTGCGCCCTGCCAACAAAGCCGAGCGCTCTGGCTCTGGGCGCCTGCCAGTCAACGTACCGCCTGAATTCACACGTATTGCATTCACTGGCCACAATTCGGATATTCAAGCGCAATTTGATAACTGGGAAGTCATGGACGATTCCACCAGTAATGCATTTCGCGAAAGACATGGAGGTGTTCATGGAAACCATAGCCAAACGCATCGAAACTCTTTTTACAGAATACGCCCTAGCATCACCTCAACACCCTCAAATTCATGCTTTAACGTACTGACTGAATTTGCACCGAAAGGCGCATCCTAAGGAAAAAGGGCGTGCGAGTCCGCAGCAGCCACCACATGGCTACAATCCATCTGAACCAAGCGTTGGACTTCTGCAGGGCTATTACGTCGGCGTACTAGCTGCATTCAAGCGCAATAGCATTCTGGAAGATTGACAGAATTTTCGACGATTCCATATGCTTGGAACAAAACATAGCGGCTAGCAAATCGGCTACTTGAACGTCCGATGTTGAATTGCGACGACGGACTTCCTTAATTGGTGGTTCCCCGGCAATATACTCAACGAGAATTCATAGTGGTTGCTCTGAAAATCAATGCACCGTCTCACTCTATTTCGGCTGATTGACCTCTCGCCTGGATTGTCAATCGGGTGACGCACAGGCTGTTTCCGAAAAGAATCGCACCATCCGAAAGGTGGCACTTTATCGCTAGTTCCAAAGCCATCGCAACAACTACCGCCACGATTCCCTTCTTTCCGTCAGTCCACGAACGAAAAAGGCAGATGGTATATATTAGTCGGCTTTGCAGGATTGCTTCAACTACAAAAAGTAGTAGGGAATCAAACGCAGCCCTGTAACACCACACAGCCGGCTGCTCTATCGACCAACCTCTCGAAACAATGAATGCAATGGCCTGTAAATATTTCAGCCATTGGCGCCAATTCAAGCAATGGACTAGACGCAATCAACCCACTACTGTATTTAATATCCATGCCTTAGACGCACAAGCTAGTATTCGAACAGACGGCGTCTCACAAGCACGAATGTTTTGTCGTCACAAAGCGCTTACTGCTGTAGCAGCGATGGACTGAGCAGTTGTCTTTTAGTGCCAGTGAGCCAGCTGATATTCTGAGTTCGGATAAAACGGCATGTCACAAGCAAGGCATAATCATGTAGGTTCACCAAGCTGTGGCAGTCTGCAGGAACGGACCAGTTTTGCGCACGGCCAAAATCGAAGGAAACGCCCTTTCCGAATTTTGGGAGATAATCGTTGAGCAAGGCCGTGGTACACATGCGTTGAAATGCGCTTAGCTACTGCCATCAGCATGAATAGGCGCGTCTGGAGCCCCAAAATGCCAACGAATGTACCGGTGAATGAAAAATAGCGAATTTCAGCCGCAGCTCCTAGACCTGTGAGCCCACGTACGCAATTTAGTCATGGCTCCACCGAGCCTTTACATCATCTTCCCACTTGCGTTTGGGCAAGGCCCCGCATGAGCAGCTCCTTACCAGCATCAGACCTCCCCGACAAAGCTAGTCTCACTCGCCGTGCTTAGCCCCCTGCATGCCAATGCAATGCCTGAATTTGTAACGAGCCATATAACTCAACGATCGATTTCACAAACCTCCAGAGCCACGTAACTACTGCCAGAAACACGAACAGCAAGACTATGAATCAAAAATGGCGGCGTGCGCTAGGTAAGGAAGGATGAACCATTGGTTAAGCAGTTGGCCATTGCCTCTTAACTGTGCTGGCCAGCACGAACTGGTGGCTTCGGCGAAAAGACGTACGTTCTCAAACTAAAAAAACGAAACGCATTGACGAAACGTGCCACTCATGTCTACAATACAATCTGCCAGTTTGTCTGTTGTGTGCCTTCGCCCCTTGTGTGTCAATGCCTTATTGACTTTCCAGATACTGGCGCCATGCGGTCCGGATTGGCATGAACCTCCTGAATAGGCGAACGCTGGAGAGGTATATCAGTAGAAGCTGACGTGAGGTTCTTCAGCATCAACTCCATCCACGGATTGGCTTACTTCACGCATATGCACGAAACGGCATTCAAACAAACAGCACAAAATCCCGGAAGCACGAAACTACATCAACACGTCTAATGTGAACCGTTCTATATTTGCGTGTTTTGCATGTCAAAGCATGAAAACTGCGAGACGGCACATTGCAAGACTGAACTTCATAGGCACCGAAGATAATCTAGTGGCTGCCAGAGTCCTGGGCAGCTATGCTACACACGAGGTATTGGCTAACCAACTCTCGCTGACCTAGTCAACGGGCAAGAAAGCTCGCCCAAATCACCAAATTATTTCAATCAGGCCCCAGGAAGCGGGCAACTTCCGCTACCTCTCCGCGTGGACGCACTCCCTCGCCCTAAAATTTATAAACTTTGAAATGAACAGCAATAATACATTTGAACGAAACGCCAAATGCGCCATAAAGTTCACTCAAATTACCAAACTATTACAATCAGGCCCGAGGAAGTGAGCAATTCCCGCCACCTCTCCGCGAGGACGCACTCCCTCGCCCTAAAGTTTATGACACACTTTTAAATAAACAGGAATAATACATTTGAACGAAGCACCAAATGCGCCATAAAGCTCACTGACATTACCAAACTATTTCGATCAGGCCCGAGGAAGTGAGCAATTTCCGATGCCTCTCCGTGTGGACGCACTTCCTCTGCCTAAAGTTTATAACACACTTTTAAATGAACAGGAAAAATGCATTTGAACGAAACACCAAATGCGCCATAAAGCTCACTGACATTACCAAACTATTTCGATCAGGCCCGAGGAAGTGAGCAATTTCCGATACCTCTCCGTGTGGACGCACTTCCTCTGCCTAAGGTTTATAAGGCACCTTGAAATGAACGGGAATAATACATTTGAACGTAACGACAAATGTGCCGTGAAGCTTACTGACATTGCCCAACTATTCCAATCAGGCCCGAGGAAGTGAGCAACTTCCGCCATCTCTCCGTGTGGACCCACTCCCTCGCCCTAACGATTATAACACATATTAAAATGAACGACGATAATACATTTGAACTAAACACCAAATGCGCCTTAGAAGTCACTAAACTCAAGTGAAATTACTGAGTTATGAGGCGTATGCCCGAAGAATTCATCTATTTCTGCATTCTCTGAGTGGACGCACTTCCTCGGGCTGTAGATCATTACACTCTTTGAAATGATGAGGAATATATATGAATGGAACGCCGAATGTTGACTAGAAACACCGAGCTGAAGAAATCAGCTATTTCTGCTGTGCCTCCGCGTGGACGCACTTCCTTGGAATGCACTTATCGAAATAAACGTGAATACTATATTTGAAAGAAACACTGAATACTCGATCGAAACCAGGAAGCTTCGGCGACGAGCAGGAACAATTAGTTGTGCTCCTGGGAGGCAGTTCCATCGACGCAGTGGCTGCGCACAGACGGCGCGGCAGTTCGGGAACCGCAGCGATGTGGATCTGTGGGATAACCATGCTATAGCATGCCACTAGACAAAATCAACAAACTTTCCTTGCAACAGAAGCAAGTGGTACAGTGATCCGAAGTCACTTGTTTCTGCCTCAGGTATAAGATCCTTTTATATGCAAGGCACTTCCCACGAAATGTCTTGCTCTAACGAGGGGCCTATGGGAAGCACGCGAGAACAAGCAGGCTGTATCTGCTAGGCCGGCGCCTGAATTAAACTTTTCATGCTAACGGCTTCTGTAACGTTGGACATGGCAGGAATAAATCCTACACAAGAAACCGAATAATCCCTGAAAGTTAGCTAGCGCAAACCGCATCTACATGAGACGCTGGCGCAAAAAAGCACGACCTGAACTTCCAGATAACGCCAAGTACTCAGGGAAAATTATGCCAAAGTGTTCTCCCGTGGAAACCTGCGGCCAACCCATGACTAAACATAAGCTCCAAGTAGCTACGCAGCATTACCAAAACATGGATATCCCGAGCAGGTAGATTTACTTTTCTGCGAATTTAACAGACCTGTCACAGGATGAATGCCGCTGCAAAAAAGCGGGATAGGGAAGCAAAGGTTTGGCACTGCCAAATCTGCTATTTAATCCACAAAGATTGCTATGTTGAATCGGCGCGCTGGCATACTTCCTGAATCATCAAAAACTGACGACTCTTCAATCGAAATCCAAGGAATAGCACGGAACACCAGCATGACACTGTACAGACCGGCGTAATGCAGTCAAGCTATCTTATTTCCAAGATTGTTTTTAGAAAGGCATCGAATATGCACAACAGAGCAACTGGAGCGGAGCTGATCAGCACGGAGGTGTAACAACAGTTAATTTCAGCCTATCGTGTAGATGAAAAGCTTCCGCAGCGCAATATAAAGCGTCGACACCAAATGCACGCCGGGAACCCCCAAAAAGGCGCTTTCGGTGTCCGCTGTCGAGAAACCAGCTCTCAAAACCCCTTGCAGCAACAGCTACAAGCACAGCTGGTCCCCTGAACACTGAGTTCATACCAATCGCTTGAACATCTAGGATGCGAGTTTTAAAAAAATTCAATGTATCAGGAACGAAAGGACTTTGCGTCTGTTGTGCATCAAGAGGAAGTGGCGCCGCAACCCGAAATCATGTGTGCGTGCCTCCTACCCAACGTTCCTTCTGAATTGGTACTGAACGAAGAAGTGCACTCTGGAAAATCCTTGGGGGTCTGCCAGCTCACAGAATCTTCTAACCCGAGCTTTTTGTGCTGGCTCGTTGTTACCCTTCTACAGCGTTACAAATACAGTCCAATAGTTCACACAATGAGCATTTACAAAGCTTTTTATAATTTGCAAGGTACTGTTTCAAACTTTTCACTTTTGATTGTTCCCAATAGTAGGTTAGTGCTGTTTTTCTCCATAAACAAGCTGGGCAACGCAAGTTGTACAGGAGTGGAGCTTTCACGAATTTGCAGCAGGCGCCCATCGGGCTACAACTGCAAAACCGTCCCCCGCACTTCGATCCTTTCAAGTGTCGCAGACATTCTCTTTCAGCAAATAGCACAATACTCTGGCTTACGGAGCATTGGGGTTCATCGTCTTCTGCAAGCCGTCTCACGACCGTGCCAAGGTTAGAGTTTAGGCGCAAGGTTTTGTAGCAGTGCAGCACCAAGAAAACAACTGCCATCAGAGCAGTCACCAGGGAAAGACCCAAAAGGGCCCTAGTGAGATCCGCTGCAGCCTTTCCTCTCAGGCGAGCATCTGAAACCTGGACGGAAGGGAGCTCGCCCAGCACAGTGTCTGCGTCTGCAGTTGCAGAATCCACGGCATACTGAGCAGATTTAACAGTGGAGAACGGCTTGAAAGCCACGAGCAAAGCGCCGAAAAGCATAAAACGAGACATTTTCACAAAGCTAGGCTGAGCGGGGGTGGAGCCGTGTAAGCAGGCAAGTGCCCTGGGGTGAACGATGAATGCAGGCACGCAGCGGGGAAATTAAGCGCCAAATGGCGTTTAAATGCAAGTAAAGTCTCCGGGAAAAAAAGAAACTATAATTTTTGAGTTGTTCAAGCAAGGCTTCTCGGTTTCAGCACGATTTGCAGAATAACATGCTGCGGGGGTTTGACGATCCGGCTGTTCCCGAGACGGGCGTTGGTCCGCATCTCCGCATCCCTCCCACCAGCTATTGCTAACAGCGCAGCGTAAATGTTGGCTGGAAAACCGGTCTAAATAAAGAATAAAACGTTAATGCACGCGAGTCTGCAGCATGAAACATCCTTTATACCTATAACGGATTCAAATCAGATGAGCCAGGTGCTACTTAAGTTGTGGCAGGCTGCCTGTGAGTGGTGCTAGTGCCCACACCTTGTGCTACTACTTTCTCAAGAAGGGAAATTTCCTCACAAAAAAAAATATTAATGTCTTTTTTGTAGAAACTACGGCTATTTCCTGACAAAATCCGCTCAAATGGCGCTCTGCGGAGAGCACCCCGCAAAAGCGCTCAGCCTGCGTATCTGTCTAGGTCGCGTTTAGTTTCTTTTGTTCATGAAGTTTCTTTGCCGTCCTGTAGTATCGCGTTATTTATCATTGTTTAATTTTTTAAGTGTTCTTTCTTGGTTTGTTATGCCTGGAGAAAGTCCTCCAGTCGCAGCGGTAGCGCACTGAGCGCAGGGTGCTCGCTGCCTCGAGCGCCTTCTCCGTTGGTCTTAGCTGGACAAACGGAAGTAAATTTACGAGAAATTTTCCTGCCAAATCAAATATTGGAAAACCTGCCGCCTGGGTAATGCCCCCACAGGGCATTGGGGAGCTTCGTTTTGCAGCTCTACTGCACTTTTGTTTTATTTCTACTCCTTGCTCCGCCCCAGCAGGGCGCAACCGCTGCATACATAACTATACTTATGTCTGCAGCCATACGAGTCTACTTACAAATATATATGTATATGTGTATATGTGCGGAGGTGTACATGTATACACGGGCCACATCTGCACATGTAATGTGGACTGTGAATATTTATCAAGATTTAGGAGGGGCAGCGAGAAAGGCATGCAAAGAAAAGGGACAGGAAAGATTAGATAAAAAGAAGAAAAATCAGATAAATCCAATAGGCTTAAATTGTGGCTGGCCTCGGAGGCAGCTGCTCGGCTACGTAGAAAGCAAAAGGTTGCCTACTCTAACAGCAAAACTTTTCCGCTCTCTACTATATATTTCATAAATGCATTTTTATTCATCAGTTTTCAGCCTGTGCTCTCTTGAAAACTGTAATTTCAGCAAAGTGTCGATCTGCCTCAGACGGCTGACAGACTCTGTGGGCTATAATCAGACGTCACAAATTAAGTGTTAGCTATGTGCATTATATAATATATTTGATGTATTAAAACTTGAGTATCACAACATTTGTATAAAATAGCAGAGATACGTAGTACGAAATAACAGTATTTCTCCTTAGCAGGCTTTTTTCCATTCAGTTACCTTCATATATTTCAATTCCCACTTATCTTTACCGTTCATTTTTGTCGCTCATCTCAATTTACATTTGTGTTTAGTATTTGCTCACTTTCATGTATCTCAATTCACTTTTTTGTTGGTTTTTGCGTTCGGCGTCTTTTCTTGTCAAAGTCCAGGGGTGTAATTCAGTGGCATGAAAAACGTCGTGTGCGCGTTACATGGGGCTCTGGAAAGTCAAGAGAAGGGGGCAGATTTCGTTAGTGTTTTTGTTTGTGCCCAAACACAGTTCCGAATATATGTGTGGCGCAGACTATTTGCCAGTGAAGAATGTAAAAGTAGCTTGAAGTGGCAGTTTCGTGTTTAGATTTCAGATCTCCCGAAGTCCTTTTTTCCCCAGCACTCCGCATTGCGCACTCCTGATTGCCTTGTGATCTTTGAGAAGCTGCTTGTGGGTGCATGTGGCAATTTCCGGGGAACGGCGTTTAGAATGGTGCTTGAACAACAGCTGTTTGTTGTATGGATGTCTAAACTGCTTGAATCTGTGGAAAAACATGGGATTTGGCAATGTGAACACTGTGTTCTTAGACAATTTTCGTTCCTTTTAGACGCTGTTATGGGTGCAATCATGAGATATCAGGTGAGCAGGCATTGTTTGGCTAGGGCTGCGAAGCACCGTTCTGGCCGTTACAGCCTGTCGTGGCTGTCTGCATTAAGAAGGTGCGTTGCCTGTATCGAATCGCTCTATGAAGCATTTCTGCTAGGCATGTATTTTGCAGCGAATCTGTGTTTGTCAAGCGCTGCTTGCAGTTGTTTGACTTTGTGGAGGGGAGTACACATGAGGACAGGACGATGACTCGTCAGCGTCGAGCTGCTTTCAACTTCGTCTTAAGCTGTGGCACTTCTTTTTTATCACGTTTCCGCTCTCTTGATCTTACTGCGTAGGTTTTGTAGATTTTGTAGTCGATGCAGGGACGGATTTGCTTGCGAGCAGGGCTTGCAACGCTAAGGTGCAGAAAACAGATAATTGTCATGCAAGCCTTCATCGTGGGATAGTTGAAAATTAGCAATGCTGTTGCACAGCTGCATTGTCAGTCGTCTGGTGTCGCAAAAACGTCACATGGCGGCCATTCGGAGGTTTGCAGTACGATTCAGATTGTTCGTCATTTTGGCATGTTTGGCAGAGCTTCCTTTTTGGTGGCGCGTTTGGTTGCACCCACACAAAATATTGGCACCCGACGTGATTACGTTCTTTAATTGGTTGCGTACGCTTATTGGCTGCTACTGGAGAGTGTTAAGGGTGCAACCTTTCAGGCACCTTGCCACCTGTGCTGCTCGTCGGCATTGTTGTTGAGTATGCAGTCCTGTATGGTTCAGTTTATTGATTGTTCGACCTTGAGCGCAAGTAGACTGTTGAATTGCACGCTCATTAGTAAATCCGATAGATCTATAAAAGTGGGAATGTATCTCGAAATGTTAGTTTGAAAATGGGTAAAGCCTCCAGAGTGGACTACTTTGGCAGCACTATATTGCTGTGCTCGTGGCAGCATACCAGCAAACTACTTACTTGAGCGTGGGAACTTGGCTTGTTTATCAGAAAGCAAGAAGATGCGAATTTTCGTTGTGGAGGCGTAGGATATGGTATGTTTCTGCAGATGGTGCGCAAAAGCCAGATTCACTTCTAGTGACGGGCGGGTTGTTTCAGGATGCTGAGCGACGCTAAAATGCTCATAGGACCTGATCATGCTTACTACGATCGACTACGCTCTTTTTGCTTTTTGCACTGCATAGGGCTTGCTGTTGAACTTTTGCGAACCCGAATCGTATGCAGTTTGCATGATGGAGCTGTCTTTTCTAGACGCGAGCTGTTTGTTCAACTGTCCACTATCGAAGTGCCAAGATCATGCGCTACTATGGATGATAAGAGGGTGTGTCAAACTTGTGTGGAGGTCTGAGTCCACCAGGCATTGCGAGCAGCATCTGATCTGGCTGTAACGCGACAACTACCCATTATTGTTTCAATCAAAGGGAGGCCCATGACTGTAAAGCTTTACAGTGCATGCATTTGTTGTTTAGGCAGCGTTGTACTTCAACTGTATGAGGTCGCATGCGAAACGTTGCGGTTGCCTTCACAAAGCAGCAGCAGCATTGTACAGATGGATGGAGAAAATGAAGCAGCTACAGCAAACGCTTATATGAACATTTGTGCAGAGGCGTTTTCCCACATGAACACACTATCGTCAAAAGTATTTGTCTAGGTTAAATACTGCGTATTTGAATGCTCCGATTTTATAGTGAATCGATTGGTCTTGGCCCACTAGGGGCAGGCGGGCAGATTAGCATACGCCAAATACAGAACCTAAGTAAGAAGTTTGTTGCTTCGCTGTACGTTGATGTCAAGTATTTCTTGAGCTCACGTTATCAAATCGAAACTTGCAATGATTATTTTAAATCCACAGTTTGCCCACAAGCCACGCACAATCATGAGCTCGTTGACCTAGTCCTGGGCATAAGCTTTTTTATCTTTTTTAACATATTTGCGGTGAAAATTCTGAAGAGGCAAGCATGGAGAAGCTATTTTCTCTCGTGTAGTCACTTGCATATTGGCAAAGCCACACTTCACTTATCAAAATTTAAAGCCTCGTGAGACAGGAATGTACTACAAATCTCTCCGTCGTTCTTGGAGCATATTTGAAAGTGCTTTTAACGGCGTGATCATGCAGCGAATATCCTTTTGCTGCACAAAAATGCATTAGAAATGGGGCCGACTAAGGTCAACTCATAGCAGTGCAAAATCGGGGACTCTCGAAGAAAAGTACCATTAACATTTGTTGTCAAGTACCACGCGATTCATTCATTTCAGAAAATGCGTTGCACTTGCATGCGACAGGAAATTCAGAGCGAGTAAAAGTAAAAGTGCCCCTCAAAAAACAAGGGAGAGTTGGTTCGCTTTGGTCATCTTTACCAAAACAGCATTTGGAATGCGTTCTAGATGCTTCGAATCGCCAGAACACCATGATGCAGCCTCTGTAAACGACACTTTCGCCGGAAGATGATGCCATGCCACTGCAACTTAAGGTTCCTTGTATGCAGAAAGGTGCGCTATGGTTGCGCATCGTTTCCTCTTTTTTTGTATTTTATGCGCCAAAACGCAAAGAGGCATTGTGCTTTTCTATGCCCGGACATTCGTATCGTTCTGTGTAATAAGAAACTGTGTTGATGCGCGGCGTGGTGATATGAAACTGTCCAGATATGCAGCTTACATCCGCAACTATTGCTGCCACTCCAGATTGCAAAGAACGGGCAAACTATCTTGGGAACTGTTTAGTAAATTCTGGCGCTGGAGCAGCAGTGATTCAGTATCCTTTACAGAAGACATGCCGCATTATCGCCTGCTGTTTCCTGAAAAGCGAGGCGGGCAAGGGGCGCTACAGTAGACTTCAAAGTTCAGTTGATGCACACGAACTTGCTGTAAACTTGCGGCATGCTATGTCGCTCACAAGGTAGGTGGCGTCAGCTCACAGAATAAAAGCTTTGATACTTGGACGAACGCCTTGTGCGGGCTGCATAGAGGAAGCGGCATTAGCTTTTTTTCGACGTCCCCCACGATGCGCGTTGTTAAAACCCTCGAAAATTAGGTTTTCCTTGCTAATCATGATCTTTGTGTCTCACTCCTGCAATTCACTGCCGACACGAGGCTCCGACTAGCACATTTCCATCTAACTGTCAGTAATTTCTCGGCTGTTTAATGATGCAGTTGCATCGAAAATAGAGCTCTCACTAGTTTACATAATGTTGCTTCAAATAAGTTTGTTACAATCACCATCTGTCGCATATAGGTCTTGCATAAATGTTGATGCCTTTCGATAAATTTTCGTGTAGATAGTCGATAGTAAGCGTGACTATGAAAACAGCTACGGCGAAGCACCGGGATGCATGCAAAACGTAAGGGCAACGTATATCTGCACACAAGTACCCAGCAGGGACTTCTTGCACAGCAGCGACTGTTGAACGATACTGCCCAAGGTATCACGCGAAACGTTTTCCACCTAGTCAGCAACAGTTTTTCAGTGGCGCATCAAAAATTTCGGTATGACTCATGCGGAGAACTGCATGCCTTGGGAGAGAAAAGCTGTACACGAGACAAGTTCAGCACTTCTTACAAACCTTCATGCCTCCCTTGCTTCTAATCTTGACTGCAAATGCTCCGCAAACAAAAGGCGAATTCAATGTAGGTTATTGGTCTATTCAGTTGGTGTATAGGCTCATGAAAACATGTGTTGCAGTTTCATCGTACGTGCTGAATAAGTGAAGTACTGCAGGCTGTCCAAAGTAAGACGCGAGGGATATGCATTTACCTGCATACACCACTGTAAACGAAGTTAAGCTACTAGTGATGATCATACGGGGGAACTATTTTCGCCGCATGCGAAAGTCCGTTGAATACCCATCCTACCATGATATCTGCAGTGCAGGCGGCTGGTAGGCGGTTCGTATATCGTCTGCCTCAACGAAAACTCATGTCATGCCGGAAGCATTAGAACACGCACTTGAAGCAAATGTTGCCCATTGCCTTCTCCTGTTTTTGTTGTTCGCTGATTGCTCTGTTTCGTGTTGTTGTTACCTGGTATTACAAGCTCTGTGTGCACTGCAAGCCGCATCTGTGTGTGCAAAACGATTCTAAGCAACGTGCGAGCAAGCTGCCAAGCAGTGTTCCGTCACGATCCACTCCAACCACTGCTGTCTCACTCTACGATTTCAAGACTGAAACACCTAAGTTCGTGCTTTGCGCATCCTCAGCGAAAACACACATAACGGCAATCGACCGGCGTAACAAAGATGAACATATCCCAAGGAAGCAACGTGGCGAGAAACAAGCCTGCTTAGACAAATGTCGATCTGCTTGATACTCTTCGCTCCAACAAACAATCTATGTATTCATGTCACGCAGCGTTCACGGGTGAATGCCCCTCATACGTAAGAAAAATGCGGCTACCCTATCTTTTAATTATCTCGGGTAACGTGAACCAGATTCTACGAAGCAGCGAAAACCACCCCGCCAGCAGCGCGAAACCATCGTTCTCTTCCTTAGTCAACACTAAGCGCAGCAAGCAGCCGCTGCAGAAGTGCATTGCAAAGCTTCAGAAATAATAACTAGGGAATTTCGCGCACCTGCAACTTGCTCCGTATGCGGTTAAATGATGGCACTCGCCACACACCTAAGACGCACAACACATCCTGCACTGTGCGCTTGAAGCTTAGCGCGAGTCAGCAGCTCTTGTGCTGACACATTGTCGCCAGCCTGCCGCTGCGTAAAGCACGTAATCATCAGTCAGATGCACTATGGACGGAAATGTCCCTCGATACAACTAGCAAACACTTAAGTGACGCCTCTGCTCGATCACTCAGTATTGTTGAATCGACGCTGCAGGCGCCCTCCTGGGTTCGTGTTTCTCTCTAGCCATTCTCAAGCGCAGTCATCAAGTCGTTGTGCAGGTGGCCAAGGACTGCTAACGAGCATCCAACTGAGCAAAGCATAACAGCTAATGTCGTACAGAAGCGAAGTCGGTGGCTAGTCTAGCACAAGTCTGGGCACTTGAGCGACGCCGAAAAATGGAACAGCACTTTAGGGGGCTTCTCGACATATATGCGTAGCCACATCATGACTGCTAGAAGGTTTACTCTGCAATTTGAAGCCACGAACGCTGCTGCGAAACGGTCATGTGACAAATCTGTCTCGTGCCTACTGGCTTCCTTCCACCCAACGAACTCGCGTCAACCAGCTCACCACCACAGCCACATGCTGTGCAACTCCGACAAAACCATTTGACGAAGATACACAGTCAGACAAAACTCGAAACCGAGTTTGCTTGCATGCCAAGTCTGCTTGCACTTCTCAGTTGTTTGCCACAGCAACTGTTCGTGCCCTACTCGCCACAGGCCGCACACCCTGCTTTCCCGTGTCACTAATGAAGCACCGACCTGTCGCATCCCACCTCAAGAACATGCACTATGAATTCTTTCCTTTCTCCAAGCTTGTGGCCTCGACTTCAGCGTATTTCGCGGGGCCGCTTCAATCTACGCGTATAGTTTTACGTTTAGTGCACAGGCATGCTACCCTTGGTTTGTGTTTGCATTGAGAACAACTCCTGACTCATGCACGTTTGAAGTTCAACAGTCTGTGTCCCATGACAAGAATGACAAGAACAGCCCCGCGAAAATCTACGGCGCCGCGTCATCACCAAGACCAATACCACTTCTCTGCACGTGGCACTGCACAAAATCTTGCAATGCAAACAAAACAAAACCTCAGAAGTGTTTCAAAAAGCTCAGGCTGCCTCGTCCTCCAAATGTGGAACTCTACTGCTGCGCACAACGCCGTGCAGCACGCAGACCAGGAGCTCCGGTGATAGCGAGAAACATCACCTGCAGCGCAGCACAATAACACTTTAGTGCTTTCTGCACTTTTGTTTTGTTGTGCACTCCAACTACCAGCCCCGACATGCATGCAGCAGCTTTTCAATGCACTCTGTGTACTGCAAACCGCATTTGTGTTTGCAAAATGTGTCTGGGCAAGCACCAACAATCTGCCAAACAGCTTTTCAAAAGATTCACTCCGGCCTCTGGTAGGTTCTGGTAGGTTCTTTGAGGAGTTCAAGAGTGAAAAGAACAAGTCCGTGCTTGGATTTGCAGTCAGCAAAAGTACAAGTGATGAAGGTCTAGGGATGCAACAAAGATAAACATATCCATCTGAAGCACGTGGCAACAAACAAACCCCCAAAAAGCTCTTGAGTCCAACCCACTGTACATGAAATATGCTACTTAGGAAAAGTGGCTTCCACGTTTCTACCTGGTAATGGGAGTTTCGATCATTCA
Source organism: Eimeria tenella (assembly GCF_000499545.2). Classification (NCBI taxonomy): domain Eukaryota; phylum Apicomplexa; class Conoidasida; order Eucoccidiorida; family Eimeriidae; genus Eimeria; species Eimeria tenella. The sequence continues at coordinate 398,783 of NW_013541630.1, forward strand.
GTTCAAGAATTTCGCATCAGTTTTCATGTTACGCGCAACTAAACTCCTGAAATGTCTTTTTGTTTTGTTTTTCGAATGCCTTTTTGTCTGTTTGCTGTGCTGCTACAATCTCTTTTGCTCATGACGTTGTTACTAGCACTTCATCGGTGCGGCTGTCTCGACATTTGATGCTAGAACATGAAAGACTTTTGAAGGGCTTTTAAGCTTTTTGCATGCAACCAGTCAGAGTTAATTTGCAAAAACAACTCCCCGAAAGCTTAGGAAGTTTGTATCTCTAACTCAGGCCAGTGAGTGCAAAAAGCAAAAATGTAGTGGTTTTCAGAGCCCAAGTGGTACTAAAACCTTGCCTTGGGTGCTTTTGGATAAGAGGATTGCATGCATTTATTGGGGCAATCAAACAAACATGAAAGCTCCTTTGCATGAAGAAATATATTTCCCTGGGATAAAAAGAACTTTACTAAAAAAGCCTAATTTTAAATTAATTATTTATTTGTTTGGTTTCCATTTCAAGTTCAAAACTGACATTTCGAAGTGCAGCGCTGCAGCACAACTGTTTTCTAAAGCTTTAAATTCAACACTTCTCGTGAAATGAAAAGGCTGCATAAGTTGGGCTATTGGTAGTTCAGAATGGGTTGCAATATGGCATTTGTTTGCACATTTTGTGCATTTTTTCATTAAAAGAGAAAATATATTAATACTATTAGATGCAAAATGCCAGCCTTCAGTTTCAATTTTGCTTCGTTGAACTCAGCAAACAATTACATTTTTACTATTTATAATTTCTTGTTTAATTGCATCAAAATATATAAATTCAACTTAGAATAAGTGCCAATCAATATGCCTAGAAATCAAACTAAAGTGATTAAATGAAAGCCTATTTCGTTTTGAATAAGTAAAGACACACTAAATCTTTTTATTTGCTCTCTAATTTCTTTGTTTCTTCTTTTTCTCGTCCCTCTTTTGCCTTTTTTTGTCCAATCTGCTCATTTAATCTGTTTATTTAATTAGTTTTCCAAGTTTCTTCAAAATATTTCAGATATATGCCAGGTTGTGTCTATGCATTGCAGCTGCGGTGTACATACAGCACCTCCAGTTTTTGTCGCGTCGGTTTTTCTGCAATTCTTTCATTTCCTTTTATTTCCCCAAAAATGTGAAGTGTTGCTAAGCATTTAAAAACTCATCATGTTCTTGATAAGAATTATCAACAGAGGAGTCAAATTCTCCATGTAATTCAGAAAAATATATTTCAATTTTATTTCTTTGGCTATGAATAGCCACTCCCGAATATTTTCTTTTTAGCTGCGGAAAGTTTTTAGTTAAAACAATTTTGCTGAAGTCTTTGCTGTCTCCCTGGCTGCTGCTGTTTCTGTTGCTTCTTCCATTTGCTGCTGCTGCTGCTGCTGCTGGTGCTGCCGTCGTTGCTGCTGCTGTTGCAGTTGCTGCTGCTGCTCCTCCTCCTCCAAAAGTGCCCAAGGCTCAAGTGCAGTCTGACGTTTCTGAGGGATTTAAAATTTTAAGTAAATATTTAAAAAAGTCCTGAGAGTCTAAACTGATGCTAATTCATTTAACTTGCACCAATGGCGCCAACTCAAACCCGCTGTTGTTCTGCTGCTGCTACTAAACCCTAAACCCTAAACCCTCAGAATAGACTCTGCTGCTTACCGACTCTGGCCTCCTAACTTGTGCTGCAGTGCTTTTAAGTGCCTGCAAAAACCTAAACCCTTAAAAGTGGTATTGGCAGCGTCGCTGGGAATTATGTAACCCTAAACCCTAGTTGCCCTTTACAGGCTAAAACCGAGCCCCTAAAAAAAGTAGACCCTAAACACTAAAGAGAATAAACCCTAAACCCTAAAGAGAATAAACCCTAAACCCTAGTTGCCCTTGACAGCCTAAACCCTAACAGGCCAAAACAAGAAACCATGGGTCCCCTTAATAATTATAAAAGCTAGACCCTAGGTTTCACCGAAAGCCCTAAACCCTAAACCCTAGAAGCCCGCGAAGAGCCCAAACTCTAAACCCTACGTGTGTGCCTAAAGGCTTTGGCCTGAGGCCTACACCCGCTTAAAAGGCCTAAACCCCAAACCCTAAACCTTAAACCCTAAACTGAAGTTGCCTCTAACTTGCCTAAACCATAGGCCCTAGGCGCCGCTAACAACCGTAAACCCCAAACCCAAAACCCTAGCTTTACCTATGTCCTAAACCCTAAACCCTACGTGGTCCCAACAACCTTTTTAGTCCAAGATGCCCCTAAGAGGCCCAAACCCTCAAGTCAAGTTGCCCCCAATAAGCCTAAACCCTAAACCCTAGGTGCCCCTAACAAAGCTGAACACTAAACCCTAATTCTTCAAAACCACCTAGACCCTAAACCCTAGGCCTCACTAGCAGGCCTTAACACTTAGTTCTCGGCGCCGCCATAAGCCTAAACCCTAAACCCTAGGCTTGGCTATAATGGTTGAACCCTAAACCTTAGGTTCAGCTACTGAACCCAAACCCTAAACCCTAAATGCCACGAAATTGCCCGTATCCTAAACTCTAGCAGCCTGAACCCTAAACCCTCGGAGCTTCCCCTAAACCCTGAAGCCTAACTTCCTCTGCTAAACCCTAAACCATCGGTATCTGGGACGAATCTAAACCCTAAACCCTAGGTCCAACTAGCAGCCCTAAGCCCTGAAGCCTGCATGTCGTCGCAGCAAGCCTAAACCCTGAACCCTAAACCCTAGGCACTGTTGTTGCATCCCTTCGCGGGGCCTGAACCCTGGCTAGGCTTCTGCAGCGCGCACAGCTGCACAAAAACCCTAAACCCTAAACCCTAGGCCTTGACCCCTGTCGGCACGCAGGAACTGCCGTTCTCTGAGGAAGCAGAAAGGAAGCAAGAAGGTTCAATGCTGAAGCCACTAAACCACTGCAGCAGCAGCAAACCACTGCTGCAGCGCCAAACCACTGCAGCAGCGCCAAGCCACTGCAGCAGCGCCGAACTACTGCAGCAGCAGCAAACCACCGCAGCAGCGCCAACCCACCGCAGCAGCTCTAAACCGCGGGTTTAGGCAGCGGGCTCTAAGCCTCGAGGCGGCAAGCCCGCGGGGGTCTAGACCCCGGGTCCCCGCGGCCTCCGCGCCTAGGGTTTAGGGTTTAGGGTTTGGGTCATGCGACCAAGGCGGAAGCCGTGGAACTCTGGTACTTCCACGTGGCCGGCAGCTGCTTCGTGCGCCTGTAGTAGCGGCCCAGGCGGTGGATTCTGGACTCCACCAAAATAAGACGAAACTTGGAATCTGCATCTTTTCTGTTTTTCTCGAGATGTTTGCGAACAGCCACCGCCTTTTTAATTAAAAAGTACAAGTCCTCGGGGATCTCGGGCGCTATTCCTGCGGCGCGGAAACACGCAGCAGCAGGTCCTTGTCCAGTTTCAGCACCCGCAGCTGCTGCTGCTCTCAATAAATCCACAAATAATTGTTTAATATGTTTTAAACGATTATTTAATTAAGTTGTTGTGGTCTTTATTGGATGCATCCGGGGAGAAACAGACGCCTATGGACGCAGCGGGCAGATCTGCCCAATTCAATTCAAGTTGCAACTTCATGTTGCAATGGGCATCTTGGCGCCTATAACGTCTCCCTTGCGACAATTTCTCACTATTTCAACTTTTAAATTCCATTTATTTATTTATATTTCGTAAATATCCAAAAAACAAAAACAAAAACGGAACTGTGCGCCCCAGCATCCTACGTACAGATGTGCCCGTACACCCGAAATATGTCAAGATGGAACACCCAGCTGGCGAAACAGCGAGGAAATCACATTTAAATGTTTCAAAAAATGCATGCAGCACATAATTAATAATTTTGAAAATAAAAATGAAAAAAGGAAGAAATGCGCGCGAGGGCGACGGCGGGGCCGCCACAGAACCCCTAGGTGGCTCCGCGCTGAATCTCGCGCTGTTTTGCTGTTGCATGCGTTGTTAGCCAAGAAATATAATTTGAAATAATTAATTGACTATCAGTTGCATGCGGAGACAAAATTCAAAAAGATATACTTTTCCTGATTGAGGAGTGCATGAAGAGTTAACCGATCCCGCTGAGGGCTTAGGGTTTCAGAAATTAGGGTTTAGGGTTTGCAAAACTAGGGTTTAGGGTTTACAGGTAGCTGGGGCTCGGAAATCAAGGTTTGAAAACTAGGGTTTGAGAGCGTGGATCTGCGGACTGCTAACTAGGGTTTGGAATTAGGGTTTAGGGTTTACCTTGCTTCTTGAGGATGCGCAGGATTTTGCTGCCAGTGACACTTTTGACTTGGGGAATTCCAAATTGGTCTCTGAGGGTGACGCCGATCTGTACATACACCCCAACGAACAAGTTGAAGCAAATCAAACAAGTTCCGAAGTAACACTTGCTCTGCTGCTGCTGCTGCTGCAAGAACAAGCCGCGGTGTATTGACACGGGGGAGCTGCTTGTTCAGTCAGCTGCAGCAGCAGCAGCTGCTGCTGCAGGAACGAGCTGTGGTGCATCGACACAAGGGTGCTGCTTGCTCAGTTGGCTGCAGCA
>NW_013541630.1:403417-405917 GCF_000499545.2 Eimeria tenella
GCTCATGCCCTTGCCGTTGCCGTACATGCGCCCCATTGCGTCCTTTTTTGTCTTTTTTATTCTATTTATTTAAATTAAATGCAAAATTCCACCAATTGGGAATCCCAATGCGCAAAAAACCCCAGAGCCAGCGGCAAAACGAAGGACCGACTCGCCCCGCCGCCCCACGTGCTCCCAGCCCCAGCCCCTGCAGCAGCAGCAGCAGCAGCAGCAGCAGCGGCTGCTGCTGCTGCTGCTCTTCTCGCTCCTTATTTATTTAAATCTATCTGAAGTGCTTTTATTTATGTTTTAAAAGATATATAATTTAATATTTTTGGCCAAGTTGATCCATAAATATTAGAATTCCACGTATAAACCGGAAACGCCCAAAGCCCCACCCGGCCCCGCGAATGCGCTGTGGCTTCAGCAGCAATTCAAATTCTTATATAGCTAGCTACAGCTAGCTGTAGCTAGCTATGGCTAGCTGTGGCTAGCTGGAGCTATCTATGGCTAGCTGTAGCTAGCTGCGGCAGCGCAGCAGCAGCTAGCAGCAGAACTTGGGAAGAAATGCGAAGGCACAGAATTTCTCAAATGGAAATAAAGCAGCAAATACAATTGTTTTGTTTTAAATAATTAACTTTCTTAATTTTGAATTAAAATATAAAGATGATTCTAAAAATTATAATTAAAAAATAATTATAATAAATATGTTTTTAATTTGGGGTTTTCTGGCCTTTTAGATTTGCAGCCAGCTCCATATAAAATCCGTAACTTCACACTTCATATTCGCATTCAGCAGCAACAGCAGCAGCAGCAGCAGCAGCAGCAGCAGCTGCAGCAGCAGCAGCCACACCGGCCCTGCGGGCCAGAGCCTGAAGCTCTTTTCCTGTATATTTACTTTCCTTTTTAAAATTAAAATTGTTTTTGGATTTCCTTTAAAACAAAAGTCATTTAATTTAAAAATCTTTTTTCAGCTAATCAGTGCATTTAAACTTCTACTTAAACTTCTTTAAAATGGCCAATAAATTTATATTTCCATTTAATTGAATTTCTGATTCTTTTGTAGGCACAGCAGCAGCACTTTATTTTATTTTGTTCTATTTTATTTTACTTTCATTTTATTTTATTTTATTTTACTCTATGTTATTTTGTGTTTCGCTTTTTATTTGCTTCGTGTTACTTCATTTTTACTTATGTCGTTTTATTTTTTTTCGCTTTTTTTTGTTGCACCATCCAGTGGCAGCTAGCTAGCCGTCGGCCAGCTAGCTAGCAGCCAGCTAGCCAGCTAGCTACCGGCCAGCTAGCCAGCTAGCTAGCAGCCAGCTAGCCAGCTAGCTAGCAGCCAGCTAGCTACCAACCAAGCAACTAGCTAGCCACCAGCTAGCCACGAAGCCCCAGCTAGCCGCCGGTAAGCTAGCTGCTACGCCTCAGCTAGCCACAGGCCAGCTAGCTACCTCTCAGCTAGCTAGCTGCTCTTAAGATGGCTAGCTAGCCCTCGGCTAGCTAGCCAACTCCCAGCTAGCTGGCTACCCCTCAGCTAGCTATCTACCCTTCAGCTGGCTAGCTATTCGTCAGCTAGCTAGCTATTCGTCAGCTAGCTAGCTACTCATTAGCTAGCCACCACACCTCAGCTAGCTAGCTATGTACAACTCCACGGCTAGCTAGCTAGTTACAACTCCACAGCTAGCTAGCTACGCACCAGCTAGCCAGCTACGCACCAGCTAGCTAGCTAGCTAGCTATCAGCTAGCTAGCTGAGCTAGCTAGCGACCAGCTAGCTAATATTCTTCAGCCAGCAAGTCTTTGGACGAAAAGTGCTGGGGTTCGGGTGGGGAGAAAGCAAAAGATAGTTTGCTGCTGTTCTTTCGCTGCTGCTATTTCGCTGCTGCTGTTCTGCTGCTGCTCTTTTGCTGCTGCTCTTCAGCTGCTGCTCTTTTGCTGCTGCTCTTTTGCTGCTGCTCTTTTGCTGCTGCATTAAAGGCCTGGTAAGCTCCAGGGAAATCCCCAAAAGAGAAAACGCAGTTTTCAATTTTGCTGCGTTAAGAGCTACTAGGCGCAGCGGCCTGAGGCTTCGCCGCTGCTGCTGCTGCTGCTGGTGCTGCTGCTGCTGGTGCTGCTGCTGCTGGTGCTGCTGCTGGCGCTGCTGCTGCTGCTTCTGCTGCTGCTGCTTCTTGCTTCCGCAGCGCCTCCTGCAGCAGCAAACGCTTCTGCTCGTCTTCTAAAGACTCCGGAGTGTCCGGATCGTCAGTGTCTTCCGCTTCTTCTTCTCCGTCTTGCGTTTCTGCTGTTGCGCTGTCATCTGTTGCTCCTGAGTGGAAGCAGCAAAAGAAAATTCAACAAACCGCTTCCTCAAACCCTAAACCCTAAACCCTAAACCCTAAACCCTGGCCCTTCAGGCAAAAGCCCCGAACATTTGGCCCGAAACCGAAACCGAAACCCCGAACGCTGCACCCAAGACCCTGATCCCAAGCCCAAACCCTAAGCCCTGAATCCCAAACCCTAAACCCTAAACCCTAAACCCTA
>NW_013541630.1:410917-425301 GCF_000499545.2 Eimeria tenella
ACCCTAAACCCTAGCCATATATGCAGTAGCTGGCTGAAGCAGGTGTATACACACTTAAGTCTGCACTATGCAGATAATGCATTATTAAATAAAATTAAAAGATTAATAATTAATTTATTTCGCATTTGCATGCGAAGTAAAAGACTTATGCATGCCATTTATGATATATTACTATCCAAACTCAGAAAGTTTTTAATTAAAAGTGTTTTTCTGTTTTTGCAAAAGGCGGTTTTGTACTTTTCCATTTCGCCGCCTTTTCGGGTGTACAGACACCGCACTCCGCATGCATGCTTTATTATTTATTTATAATTCTTTTCATTTGAGTTCCATTATTCTTTATTTCTATTTATTTTCGATTTTTTGCATGCATAACAATATAATAAATACATTTAATTGCATTTAATTGCATGTAATTGTTTCTAATTGTTTTTATTTCTTAAAATTGCATTAAGTTGCATTTATTTGCATTTTATTGTTTTCAGTTGTTTTCAATTGCATTTAGTTGGAATAAATTGCATTTAATTGTTTTTAATTGCATTTAATTGTTCTTAATTGCATTTAATTCATTAAATTGTTTTTAATTGTTTTTATTCGTTTCATTTTCAAATAAAAAAGTCCGGATACACCGAAAGAAATTCCTCAAGTGTACGTGTACACCTGAACGCTTTTACACGTTTAAACCAATTCAATTTATTTATTTATTTATTTATTTTTTATTTATTTATTTATTATATTATTTATTTTACATTCAATTCACAACAATTCTGCATGCATTTCCGCACTTGAATTGTGAAAGATGGTAATGGATAAATAAATAAATAAAAAATTAAAAATTAACAAATAATAAAAAACTAATTAAACAATAAATAAATAAATAAATAAATAAATAAAATAATAGATAAATGAATAAATAAATAAAATAATAGGTAAATACATAATAAATAATAATAAATAAATAAATAATAAATAAATACTAAACAAATAATAAATGAATATCCTTCAAAGAAGTAGAAGCTCGGACGGAAGAAAAGGCCCTAAGCCTTTTATATTTCTTTTCTTATTTTTAATTTAATTTAATTTAATTTTATTTAATTCAATTTAATTTTATTTCATTTTATTTGATCTTGTTTTATTTTATTTCATTTTATTTTTTATTTAAAAAAAATAATAGCGCGGCGGCCTCGCCAGAGCCACCAGAACCTTCTTTTTAGGGTTTAGGGTTTAGGGTTTAGAGCTCTGGAGGGCTGCGAGACGACGTTAAGGACCAACAGAAGGCCAGTAGACACCGCCTGCAGCAAAAAGCAAAACCCTAAACCCTAAACCCTAAACCCTAAACCCTAGGGTCTGGACCCCTAAACCCTAAGAGCAAGCGAGTTCAACGCAAACTAAGGCGTCTGCAAACTTTAGTTTTTGACTCTGGAACTAGGGTTTAGGGTTTAGGGTTCAGGGTTTAGGGTGCTGCAAAGAAGACACATACAGCGAAAAAAAAAATTAAAATAGAAAGAAAGCCAAGGAAACCACCTTCAAACCCTAAACCCTAAACCCTAAACCCTAAATCCAATAGTAGGGAAAGATAGAAAGGGAATAAATGGCAGTTAAAGGGTGCAGCACATGCTTAGAGTCCTAGGGTTCAGGGTTTAGGGTTTAGGGTTTACGGCAAGTGGCACGCTGCAGATGAGGCCCAAAGGAATCAAGATGAACAGCAGCGGGAGCAGCAGCAGCAGCAGCAAACCCCCAGCAGCAACAAAGCCAGCAGCAGGCAGCAGCAGCAGCGGCAGCAGCAAAACAGTTGCTGCTGCTGCAGCCCGCTGCCATCCGCTGCCGCCCTGCAAACAGCCACAAACCCTAAACCCTCAAACCTAAACCCTAAACCCTAGGCGCAGCACCTTAGACTCAAGGGTTTGAAACGGAACAATTAGGGTTTAGGGATTAGGGTTTAGGGTTTAGCGTCTAGGGTTTACCTGCAGCAACTCAACCAGATTACCCCACAGCATATAAACCCCAAATCCCACAGGCAGCAGCCCGCAAAGCTGCGCGCACACAAAACCCTAAACCCTAAACCCTAGACCCTAAACCCTAAACCCTAGACCCTAAACCCCAAGCCCTAAACCCTGAATCAGGGCTTACTGGAAACAGGCTTGCCACGAGCACGCAAAGGGTCCCTGCAACTGGCACTGCTGCTAGCAGCAAAGATGGGACAACTGGCAGCAAGGCGCGGTGCTGCAGCAGCAGCTGCTGCAGCAGCAGCAGCAGCTGGTGCGTCTTCCCTACTGCTCCATTTACAAGCCGCTTCCAAGGCTGCTGCTGCTGCTGCTGCTGCTCGTCTTGTGGGATGGGCTTATGAGACTGGCCTTGCTCTATGGCCTGTACACATTCCTTCCCTTGCTGCTGCTGCTGCTGCTGTTGCTGCTGCTGCTGCTGCCAAGCGAGTTGGTGCTGCCTAGCCAGTGGAGAGCCCTCTTCGCTGCTTGCTGCTGCTGCTGCTGCTGTGTCTACTGCTGCAGTTGTCTCCGTTTCTTCGGCTGCTGCTGTGTCTGTTTCGGTGTCTGCCTCCGTCGCTGCTGCTGCTTCTCCCGCTGCTGCTGCTGCTTGCCCTGATGCAGCAGCCACTGCCGTTGCTGCTGTCGAGACTGCGGGGCTGCAGCAGCTGTCTCCCGAGTGGTGGGATAGGGGGGCCCCCTTGCCTTCTTTGCTGCTGAAGATTGCTGCTGCTGTCTCGAGAGCAGCAGCGGGCCCTTGCTGCTGCTGCTGCAGCGCGAGCTGCTGCTGCTGCTGCAGCAGCTGGGGGAGCTGTCTCTCGTCGTAGGGATGTTGGTGCAGCTGCCTCTGCTGCTGCGGCTGCCCGTGCGCCAGCGCCTGCTGCTCCTCCTGCAGCAGCGGCTGCTGCTGCTGCTGCTGCTGCTGCTGGTGGCGCTTGTGAGAATGTTTGCTGCGGCTGTTCAAATAAGAATTTCTTCGCTGCCGAAAACTGCGAAGGCCAAACGCGCAAAACTGCCGAACAGCTTCGCCGTCGGAGGGGCTTTTGGGCAGCAGCTGCTTCGGGGAGAGGCTTGCTGCGCTGCGCCGCCGCTGCTGCTGCTGCTGCTGCTGCTGCTGCTGCGGAGGGGGGGGGGAGGGGAGCTGCGGGGGAGGGAAGTAGGAGGCAAGAGAGCCCTTGGAAGCGGGAGGCATCACAGCAGCAGGCTCCATCGTCGGGTGTACAGCCACTTCACACTGCAGCAGCAGCAGCAGCAGCAGCAGCAGCAGCTGCAGCAGCAGCAGGGAGTTTAGCGGAGTTTGACGGAGACTGGGGGACGCACGTGGCTGTCCTTGGAGGCAAAAGATTTATTCTTTTTCTTTTTCCTGTTTTGCCTTTTTCTCCGCAGGGATTTGGAGGAGTTGAAGAAATGAAAAAGAAAAGAAAATAAATTGAAAAGAAACCGAGTTGGGTGGCAGAGGCGAGGGCAGGCTGCAGAGGAAACCCTAAACCCTAAACCCTAAACGCTAAACCCTAGCTGCGTGTTGGACAGACGGGGTTTTTCGACGAAGCACACAGGCGGGAAGCTGTTGGCGCCACGGCGGGCTCTCGCGGCTGTCTTCGTGAATAAAAAGGAAATGAAAAGTTAAATTTAACTTTAATAATTATAAGTTGAAGAAGACTGGGCTTTTTAGGGGGAAAGAGGAAGCGACGAAGGCCTGGTGAGGCTCAGGAGCTTGCGCATATATCCGCTCCTTCCTTCTGTTCTTTCCAGAGTCGACGCTCGAAAGAGAAAATTATTAAATTTAATTAAATTGAAATAGTAAATAGAAGGGAAAACGCGAAAAATAAACTCATTAATTGGATAGGGTCCTCCTGAATTGCCGTTTCTGTCTCGCGCGGCACCTGGGGGGTTGGTTGGTTGCGTCTTGGGGCTGGGGGGCTCCGGGCTACAACTGTTCAAAACCTTCTCCGAAATGCGAATAATGAATTATAAATTCATTTTTAAAACAATTTATTAATTTGAGCCGCAGAAGATGAAAGATCGGCTCGCGGTTTCCGCGCAGCTTCAGGTGTATAGGCAGCTCGACCAGCAAGCGACTCAAGTTCTGCCAACACGTCCGTCACAATTCACATTTTGCAATTTTCAGATTTTCGGATTTGTTTCTTTCGCGCTAAAATAGTGTCTTCTTCTTCTTTTACGGAGAAAATGGAAGAAAGCAAATCCTTTTTGGAAAAAGAAGAAGACTTGGTGGCTGAAGATGAAGACATTTCGTTCCTCTGCCGCTATCGGCGGCAGTTCCAGAGCCTGGCGGCCGAAATGGAACACCTCCGATCTTCGAATTTTCGCAGAAAAAAAGAAGAACTGAAACTCATTTCGGAATTAAATGCATTAAAACGCAAAATAAATGAAGATGGAGTTCAAAAACAAGCTGCTTCCGCGTTTGCTGCTCAGCAGCACGAGGCCGCCGCCAGCAACTGGCGCCGCGACAGCGAACAGCAGCAGCGGGAAATCGCCGAGTTGCGGGTGAAATTTTGCAAATTTTGAATTAAAAGATTTAATTTGAGCTTAATTTGCAGAATTATTTGTTTTTTGCTTTTCTTTTGCGCAATTTGCTGCTCTTCTGCTGCTGCAGGCCGTCTGCGGGGCCCTCAAGCAGGCGCTCGAAGCCGCGCAGCAGCAGCTCGCAGCAGCAGAAATTCAAGTCTTTTCTTTGAAACAAGAAAAAGAAGATTTCAAAATTAAAGAAGACAGAGAGAAAGTGGCAGCAGAAATGATGCAGCAAATAGCCCAGGGCCAGGCCAGCCTCGCGGAGCAGTGTCGAGGCTTGAAGAAGGCGCTGCAGCGTGAGCACTCCCGCTGCTGCTGCTTCTGCTGCTGCTGCAGGTGTTCTTTTTGGTGTCTTTGAACGGGGAGGCCGTTGAGGAGAACTTGGAGCTTCCTCTGTTTTATATTTTCTTTCTTTTGTTATTTCTTCGAGACAGAATTGAAGACGGAGAGAGAAACTGCTGCTGCGGAAAGAGAAGAAATGCGCAGCCGCGTGGAGCTGCTGCAGCAAGCAGCAGATAACTTCGCAGCAGCAAAGGCGCAGCAGCAGCAATCTCTGCAGCTCAAGGAGGCCGAGATCTGCAGAGTACGGAGCCACTAGAGGGCCAGTTTGGCCGATTTAATTCACTTTTAATTTCTGATTTAGTTTTAAATGTTTTCAACTTCAGTTGGAAGCAGAAGTGAAACTCAAAGAACAAGCTGTACGTACAGCCCAAGAGCAAGCCGCGCAGCTGCGGGCGGCGCTGGCGGCGGCGGCGGCGGCGAAGTTGAAGTTGGAAGTAAAGAGAAATGAATTGTTTTGAATTAAACAAAAAATGAATTAAAATTAATTAAAATTAATTAAATTAAATTAAATTAAATAAAACATGCTTGAATCTTTTTAATTCAATTTCTTCGTCCTTCCACTTTCCAGGAGGAGAAGGCGCAGCTCTGGCGGCGGCTCTCGGACTTGGCGGCTCTGGGGTGAGCGAAGCAAAAGAGTCGGAAAATTCAATTAAACATTAAAATATAAATAATAATCATAATTATAATTATAAATATAATTATAAATCTAATTATTATTCAAATTGACACTTTAATTGTGGCAGTTCTCGTTATTTTGAACGGCTTTCAGCGTGGCTGCGGCGGTGAGCACCTGGAGAGCTGCCTATACACCTGAATTCCTTCAAGTTCCGTGCCGATCTTCAGGAAAAGGAATTTCTTTCTTTTTCAGAAAGTGAGAAATAAAAGACAATTTCGAAGCAGCAAATCTCTTTTAATCTTTTTGCTGCAGCAAACGAGCCAGATGCAGCTGTCACAGACAAACAGCAGCAGCAAAAGGAAGCAAGTGCCAACAGCAGCACCGAAAACGCAGACGGCAGCAGCGATGACCCACAAACATGCAGCAGCAGCAGCAACAATAACAGCAATCCCGAAGACAGCAGCAGCAGCAGCAGCAGGATGAACAAGCCCTGGATAGGGTCTAGCAGAGAAGACAAAGAAGCTGCAACGCCAGCAGCAACACTTAATGCTGATGAAAAGCTTTTCAAATTATGCAAATTGAACTCGGCGGCAGCTGGACTGCAGCACAAGTCTGAGTTACGTAAAGAAATGCTGCAAACGGCAGCAGCAGCAGCAACAGCAGCAGCACAAGCAAAGGGAGCAGCAACAGCAGCAGCAGCAATGAATGAAAGCGTCTCTTCTTCCTTTGAAAGTATTGAGTGTTGGGAAGAAAAAGCAAACTTTGCAGTTAACAAATTGTCGGCTGCAGATGTCCTAGCAGTGGACCAAACCACTTGCCACCCAATGCAGCAGCAGCAACAATATGCGCAGCAGCAGCAGCAGCAGCAGCAGCAGCAGCTAGAGCCCGCGGCGAGAACGTCTGGGAGTGGGAACGAGCAGGAAAAAGAGGAAGAGGAGACGCAAAGAGAGGCAGAAAAGGGCAGCAGCAGCAGCAGCAAAGCCAACAGCAGCAGCAGCAGCAGCAGCAGCAAATCAAAGGAGGTCGAAGAAGAAGAGGAAGACAAAACAGAAGCAGCTAACTATAAAGAAGCAGCTGAGCGAGAAGAAGCAGCAGCAGGAGAGGCAACAGACACCTCGGACCCACAGCAGCGCAGCAGCAGGGCACACAAGGCGAGACATGAAGCAGCAGCAGCAGAAGCAGCAGCAGCTGCTGCTGCAGCAGGAGAAGCAGCAGAAGCAGCAGCAGAAGCAGCAGCAGCAAAGGAGAAGGAAGCGAAAAGAAGAAAGTGCTGCAGAGACACCGCAAGGGAGAGTCAAGTCTGGGGAGGAGCAGCGCCGCAGTGAGTAAATATAAATAAAAGAAAAAATTAAAATTAAAATAATAAATAATTAAATATTAAAATTTTGACAATTAAATATACTTTTGTTATTTGCTTCTGGGCTCAGGCTCGAAGAAGAAAGCAAAACGCAAGAAGACCTGCTGCTGCAACACCAGCAGCAGCAGCAGCAGCAGCAGCAGCAGCATGGGGGGGAGGCGGCATTTTTGCCTTCTTCTTTGGACATATCTGGCGACTATTTGCTGAACATGATTGACATTTAAAAATAAAATAAATAAATTGAATTGAATGAAACTAATTAAATTAATTAAATTAATTAAATTAAATTAATTAACTAAACTTCAAATGAATTTCAATTTCAAATCCACAAGAGCCCCAAAGCCCCGGTCGGCTGCGCGCGGCGGCAGTCTTGGCGCATGCAGAAGACTTTCATTTATATTTTCTTTCCCTTTTAATTGCATTTATTTATTTTATTTCATTTTTATTCATTTAGTTTTGTTTTGCTGCTTTGCTGCTCTTTGCTTTTCACTCGGTGCTCCGGCAGCAGCTGCTGCTGCTGCTGCTGCTGCTGCTGCTGCAGCTGCCTGTTGAGTTCTCCCCAGGGTGTCGTTTGAGCCTTCGCTCTTTCCCGTGTCTTTGCTGCTTATCTAAACACTTTCCTCTTGCCGCCACGCGCAGCTTTTAACTCTGATTAAAGGAGCAGCAGCAGCAGCTGCTGCTGCACCAGCAGCAGCAGCAGCAGCAGCGGCGGCGGTTTCCTCGTCGGAGGATCAGCCTTCGGACGTTTCTCAGCGATGGGGGCCCACGAGCATCCCAGGGCGCAGTCTGCTGCAGCAGCAGCAGCAGCAGATGGCGCACCGTGCGCTGCAGCAGCAGCACCCCCCTCCTGCAGCAGCTCGGCCAGCCCAGCAGCAGCAGCAGCAGGAGCAGCAGGAGCAGGAGCTTCTCCGAGCCGCAGCCTCCCGAAAGCTCCCTGCGGTTCCCCGTCTCCCTCCAACGGCGTGAGCAGCAGCAGCAGCAGCAGCGGCATCTGCAGCAGCAGCAGCAGCAGCAGCAGCAGCGTGTGCAGCGGGAGCGTGCTGGTGGTGGGGGCGGGCGGCATCGGCTGCGAGCTGGTGAAAAGTCTGGTGCTGCGGGGCTTTTACCGGATTTTGGTTTTGGACTTGGACTCGATTGACATAACGAATTTGAACCGGCAGTTCTTCTTCAGGCAGCAGCACGTGGGCAGCAGCAAGGCAGCAGTGCTGGCAGCAGCAGCAGCAGGTCTCTTTTCCGCGCAGCAGCTCTCCCGCATTCGCCAGGGGCGTGCTGCTGTTGCTGCTGCTGCTGCTGCGGCGGCCGCGGGCGCCGACCCCCTGGCAGCAGCAGCAGCAGCAGCAGCGGCCGCCAGGGGCGCCCGAGACGCCGCCCTGGACCCCGCGGTCGTCGCCGCAGCAGCAGCAGCAGCAGCAGCGGACCCCGCAGCAGCAGCAGCAGCGGCGGCGGCGGCGCCCGCAGACGCCGAAACACCAGCAGCAGCAGCAGCAGCAGCAGGAGCAGCAGGACTGGTGGACGGGCGCGTGCTGTTCGGAATAGTGGGAGTTTGCTGCAGCATCTTCGAGCCGGAGTTCTCGGTGTCGCTGCTGCGTTCGTTTTGCTGCTGCTTCGGAGCGCTGGACAACCTGCGGGCCCGGCAGCAGCTAAACCGGCTCTGTGCTGCAGCAGCAAAGCCGCTGCTGGAGAGCGGCAGCAGCGGCTACAGCGGGCAGGCGGTGCCGATTGTGGGGGGCAGCACGCTGTGCTTCGACTGCGAGGCGAAGCAGCAGCAGCAGCAGCAGCAGCAGCACTTCGCCGTCTGCACCCTCCGCCAGCAGCCAGACCGCCCCGAACACTGTGCTGCTTGGGCCAAAATGCTGCACGAGTTGCTGTTTGCTGCTGAGGACCCTGCGAACTTGCTGGCGGACTTGAAGCAGGACTTGGACGCACTTTGCTGCTGCAGCAGCAGCAGCAGCAGCAGCGGCAGCGGCAGCGGCAGCGGCAGCGGTGGGGGGGGGTTGGCAGCAGCGGGGGTTCGCGTGATGGAGGAGGTCTTCAGCAAACAAATTAAAGATCTCCTCAAGTTGAAAAAAAACTGGAAAAGTGGAAAAGAGCCCCAGCCACCCCTCATACAACCCCAGCTGCTGCTGCAGTGGTACCAGCAGCAGCAGCAGCAGCAGCAAGGGCAGCAGCAGCAGCAGTGGCAGCAGCCGTCGCCGCACAAGATCTGGTCCGTGGAGGAGTGCCAGAAGATCTTCCTCCGCACCTTCTGCGCACTTATGGAGAGGAAGCAGAGGCTGCTGCAGCAGCAGCAGCAACAGCAGCAGCAGCAGCAGCAGCAGCAGCAGGGGATCCCGTTTGACAAGGACGATGACCTGGCCATGGACTTTGTTGCTGCAGCATCCATCATTCGCATGAACACCTTCCACATACCTCCAAAGGCACGCAGAGACTGCTGCTGCTGCTGCTGCTGCTGTTGTTGTTGCTGTTGGTGCTGCTGCTGGTTGTGGGGACGGAGCTGCAGCAGTTGCTGCTACGGCCTCCGTTGCAGTTGTTGTTACTGCTGTTGCGTGAATGGGGCTGCTGCTGTTGCTACAGTAACTCGCTGCTGCTGCTGCTGCTGCGACGAAGATAATCCAAGGTATTGCTGCTGCTGCTGCTGCTGCTGCTGCTGCAGAACCGATGGGAGCTGCAGGCGATCGTTGGCGCCATCATCCCAGCCATTGCGAGCACAAATGCAATTGTTGCTGCAATGCAGGTAAGAAAACTAGGGTTTAGGGTTTAGGGTTTAGGGTTTAGGGCTGCGCGTAGCTGCGTGCTTGCCGCTGCTGCATGTACGTGCTATTATTGTTGCTGCTGCTGCTGCTGCTGTTGCTGCTGCTGCTGCAGGTCGTAGAGGCGATGCATTTGTTGAGCTTCATGGAGCAGCAGAAGCTGCAGAAGGAGCAGCAGCAGCAGCAGCAGCAGCCAGAGAAGACAGTGCGGGACAGCCTCGCTCGGCAGGTCTCCATCGCCTTAAACCCTAAACCCTAAACCCTAAACCCTAAACTCGTAAATGAGACGAATCTCTTTTGTCGCGCAAGACCTCTTGTGGAAGAAGCCCTGCGCGCGCACCGAGGGCCCGGGCTCCAGGGTTTAGGGTTTAGGGTTTAGGGTTTAGGGTTTAGGGTTTGCGCAGGTGTGGGTGAAGCCGTTCGTGACGGGGAGGAGGAGCGAAGAGTTCGGTTTGCTGCTGCTGCCGGAGGCTTTGGAGGCCCCCAGAAGCAGCTGCTTCGTTTGCCAGCAAATCACAGTCACTGTCAAACTCGCCAGCCTCAAGGTCTGCTGCTGCTGCTGCTGCTGCTGCTGCTGCTGCTGCTGCAGTGCTGCTGCAATGTTGCTGCAATGCTGCTGCTGGTTTTGCTGGTGTTGCTGGTGTTGGTGCTCGTGCTGGTGCTGCTGTTGTTGTTGGTTGCGTTGCTGCTGCTGTTGCTGCTGCTGCTGCTGGTGCAGCTGGGGGTGGGGGTTAGAGACGCGACGCTGCTGCTGTTGCTGCTGTTGCTGCTGCTGCTGCTGCTGCGGGTGGGAGTCGCTGCTGCTGTTGCTGCTGGTGCTGCTGCTGCTGGCGCTGCTGTGCTTTCTCGCTCCGGCGCCGTGCTTCCCGCGCTGTCTGCTGTTCCCCCCACAAACCCTAAACCCTAAACCCTAAACCCTGGAGTGTGGGGCGCGCAGCAGTGGAGTCTGTTGGCCTTCTTGACGAAAGTGCTGCAAAACGGCCTCGGCTGCAACACGCCTTTTCTTGACAGCAGCAAAAACGTAATAGACCCTGAGGAAGCAAAAGCAGACAAAGGCAAGCCCGAGGGTTTGCTGCAGCGACGCGCTTAGGGTTTATGGTTTAGGGTTTAGGGTTTGGGGGGGTTTGAGGGGTGCGAGGCCGGGGTTTGAGGGTTTCAGCAAGGTTTGGGGTTTGAGGGTTCAGGAATTAGGGTTTAAGGGTCTGGGGCCGGGGGTTTAGGGTTTGACTAGCAGGGATCTAGGGTTTAGGGTTTAGGGTTTAGGGTTTGCTGTGGCTGCAGAGTACCGAGAAATGCTGCAGAAAACAAAACTCACTGACGCAGGCCTTTACAGTGGGGCCCTGCTCACTGTGACCGACTTCTCTCAAGTAATTGCTGCTGCTGCTGTGCTGCTGCTGCTGCTGCTGTGCTGCTGTTGCTGCTGTGCTGCTGTTGCTGCTGTTTCTGCTGTTCCCGTTGCATTTGCTGCTGATGTTCTGCTGCTGGTGCTGTTCTGTCTCTGCTGCTGTTGCTGCTAGTTTTGCTGCTGCTGTTGTTATTGCTGGTGCTCGCGTTCTGATGCTGCTGCTGTCGCAGTTGCTGCTGCTGCTGTTACTCTGCTGCTGCTGCTGCTGTTCCTTGCTGCTGCTGCTGCTTCGGCTGCTGGTGTTCATTGCTGCTGCTGCTGCTGCTGCTGGTGCTTTGGTGTCATGCGCGCCCCTCTCTCCTTTTGTTTGCTTCTTCTCTTTCATCTATTTCTTTAATTTAATTTGATTTAATTTAATTAATTTAATTAATTTAATTCAATTTAATTTATTTAATTTATTTGTTTTTAAACAGGGAAACTTCCAGTGCGACCTTCTGCTGCTGGAGGATAAATCCCTCGCCCAAAATTCGGCTGAGGAAGAAGACGCCTTTATAATAACCAAACCTGACAGCAGCAGCAGCAGCAGCAGCAGCGACAGCAGCAGCAGCAGCGGCAGCAGCAGCAGCAGCAGCAGCGACAGCAGCAGCAGCAGCAGGGGCGAAGGGGGAAAGAGAAAAGCGGCGGCGGAGGAGAAAGCAGCAAAGCGGCAGAAGCGGTTCGTTTTACTGCTGCTGGTTTATGAGTTTATTTTTAAAAATTAATTCATTTAATTTATTTTTTATTTGAATTTAAATTATTTTGAATTTAAATTAATTCATTTAGTTCTTTTCTTTATTCTGTCTGCTGCTGCGCAGGGAAGAAGTCGTTATTGACCTCGAGGAGGAGACCGAACAGCAGCAGCAACCAGCAGCAGCAGCAGCAGCAACAGCAGCAGGGACGGAAGAAGTGCTGCTGCTGAGCGACAGCGATTGAGCTGCCAGTGCTGCTACTGGCGAGGAAGCCAGTTAATTAAATAAGAAGCATTAAATTAATTTTAAAGAATTAAATTAATTTAAAAGGATTAAATTAATTTAAAACAAATAATTAAGCGAATTAAAAAAGATAAAACTAAATAGCTGCAAACGACTTTTATTCAATTCCTAAATTCAACATTTCGTCTCCAGATTTGTCGAAGTTGAAGTACCATTTTATCCGATTAAATACTAGTCAGCATGCTGCTGCAGCAGCAGCAGCAGCAGCAGTTGCAGCAGCAGCAGCAACTGCTAAGACGCGCGTGCAGCAGCAGCAGCAACTGCTATGTAGAATGCGCGTGCTGCAGCAGCAGCAGCGGTAGCAGCTGCAGCAACAGCAGCTGCAACAGTAGCAGCTGCAGCAGTAGCAGCTGCAGCAATAGCAGCTGCAGCAGTAGCAACTGCAGCAATAGCAGCTACAGCAGCAATGGCAGCTGCAGCAACAGCTTCTGCAGCAGTAGGAACTGCAGCAGTAGCAGCTGCAGCAGCAACAGCTTCTGCAGCAGCAGCATGTACACAAACGTAAACACATGCGCCGGTCCTCCTTCTGCTGGAGTGTACGTACACCCGCATGCATGCACACGTTCTCTTCATTTTGGGGTGTACGTACACCCGAATGCATGCAGAAGTTCTCTTCATTTTGAGGTGTACGTACACCCGAATGCATGCACGAGTTCGCATTTTTCTGGGGTGTACGTACACCCGAATGCATGCACTTCAGTGGGCTGTACGTACGACCGAAAGCATGCACTTCAGTGGGGTGTACGTACAGCTGAAAGCACGCAGGAGTTGGCATTTTTGTGGGGTGTACGTACACCGGAGTGCATGCGGGACTTCCCTTTTATTGGTTTTGCTGCTGCAGCAAAAAAGTGTTTTGTTTGGAAGGACTTTTGCTGCAGCAGCGTTTCGGCAAAAAGGCAAAAAGCCTCAAATGGACCAAAAATGGCCTTTTGCGTTTTCTGGATTTTTCAAAGACCAAAGAAAGACAGAAGCGAAAAAGAATAAGTAAAAGCCACAGTGAAGACAACACAAAGAATAAACAATAAATAATAATAGACAGTAAATAGTATAAATAATTATAAATAAACAATTAAATAAATAAATAATCAGGACTTGGGGTGGTGGTAGAATGCGTGGAGGAAATGCGGGAAATGAGAAAAAGACGAATTGTGGAGGAAAAAAGAAGAAAATAGAAATGAATAAAATAAAATAAAATAATAAATTGAATTTATAAAGGAGAGAATAAATTGCGTTTATTATATTTGAAAAAATAAATGCAAAAAAGAAATGCATAAGTGCAAACCCCAGCAAATGCGGTGTATGTACAGCTCATATTCATGTTCAACTCCACCAAACCAACACTTCTTTTCACTTTTATTTCTTTTCTTTAAAAAGAATAAAAAATTAATCCAAATTGATTTCATTTTCCACTTCACGCTTCGCCAAACGACTCCCCGCACCCTCTAGCTGCACATGCACCCACAAACCCTAAACCCTAAACCCTGAACCCTAAACCCTAAACCCTAGACCCTGAACCCTCGAATTTCGCCGCGTTTTCGCTGCTTCTTTCTAATTGCATCCCCAATAACCTCTCCTTCTATTTATATTTATTATTTATTATTTATTTAATTTATTTATTTAATCTAATTAATTAATTAATTAATTTATTTATTTATTTCTTACTAAACTGCAGCTGCGTCTTCCAAGGCCTTCACCTCCACCCACATGCGCTCAAACCGCCGGCGGGCAAATCTGAAAACCAAAAAATAAAAAAAGAATTTATCTATTTATTCATTTATTTATCTTTTATTTATTTTTTAAAACTATTTATTTGTTTATTTGTTTGTTTATTTAATTATTTATTTACCGTTAGGATAGGTGGAAGCAAACTGCTGTTTGTTTTGCCTTTCTGGCGATGGTTGTAGCAGAACCCACGAAACCCTAAACCCTAAACCCTAAACCCTAAACCCTGGAATTAGGGTTTGAGGCCTACTCTGCAAAGTCAAATTCCACTACCGAGTGCTTCGCCTGTAGCGAAGCCCATAAGCCTGAGACTCAACACCCAAAGCTGCTGCTGCTGCTGCTGCTGTTGCTGCCGCTGCTGATTCAATGAGGGTTAAGGGTTTAGGGTTTAGCGTTTGACGAAGGGTTTAGGGTTTACCCCAGTACAAATGGGCGACAGCAAAAAACGGCTTAATCTCTTCCAGCAGCTTCTCAACTTGATAATCAAGGTCTGCTGCAGTAGCTGCAGCAGCAGCAGCAGCTGCAGCAGCAGCTGCTGCTACAGCAGCTGGCTCCGGGTTTGCTGCTGCTGCTGCTGCTGCCTGCTGCTGCTGCAGCTGCTGCAAATACACCCGAATGAAAGCCCTCTGGGCAGCAGGCGAGGGGATGCGGCCCCAATCGCACTCAAACCCTAATGCGCGCACAACCAAACCCTAAACCCTAAACCCTAAACC
>NW_013541631.1:0-10443 GCF_000499545.2 Eimeria tenella
GCCTCGCCCTGGTTTGTGTCTTTGAGTGGTTTGTGTTTTCTTGCTTTCTCCCTTTGCGGTGTACGTGCACCCCACAGCCCCCACTTCGCGGCTTCCGGGTGTACGAACGTACACCCCCGCGCCGCTACCTTCAATGTGGGGCCAAGCTGAGGCTCAGCAGCAACACCCCACTCCCGCTGCTGCTGCTGCTCCAAGTCCCGCTGCTGCTGCTGCTGCTGCTCCAAGTCCCGCTGCTGCTGCTGCTGCTGCTCCAAGTCCCGCTGCTGCTGCTGCTGCTGCTCCAAGTCCCGCTGCTGCTGCTGCTGCTCCAAGTCCCGCTGCTGCTGCTGCTGCTGCTCCAAGTGCCGCTGCTGGTGCTGCTGCAAGTGCCGCTGCTGGTGCTGGTGCTGCTGCAGACTCTCGGGGGAACCCGACGGTGGAGGTGGACCTGAAGACTGAGCAGGGCTGCTTCCGCGCCGCAGTGCCCTCGGGGGCCTCGACGGGCATTTACGAGGCGCTGGAGCTGCGCGACGGCGACAAGACCCGCTACAACGGCAAGGGTAAGCCACTGCCGCCCCCGCTGCCGCCGCTGCTGCAGCTCCCCGCCCCCCGCAGCAGCAGCAGCAGCGCAGCAGGGCGAGCGGCGTGTGCGGCTCTCAGGGGTGCTGAAGGCCGTGGAGAACGTGAACAAGGTGCTGGCGCCGGCGCTGGTGGGGAAGGACTGCCGCGAGCAGGCAGCGCTGGACCGGCTGATGGTGGAGGAGCTGGACGGCAGCAAAAACGAGTGGGGCTGGAGCAAAAGCGTGCTGGGCGCCAACGCAATCCTCGCCGTGTCGATGGCCCTGTGCAGGGCCGGGGCCGCGGCGAAAGGCATCCCCCTGTACAAGTACGTGGCGCAGCTCGCGGGCCACGAGGCGCCCGAGTTCGTGCTGCCAGTGCCCTGCTTCAACGTGCTGAACGGCGGCAAGCACGCGGGCAACAGCCTGGCCATGCAGGAGTTCATGGTGGCGCCGGTGGGCGCGCGCAGCTTCGGCGAGGCGCTGCGCATGGGCGCGGAGGTCTACCAGGCGCTGCAGCGGCTGCTGAAGGCCAAGTTCGGGCTCGCGGCCACCAACGTGGGCGACGAGGGGGGCTTTGCGCCGGACATCAAGGACCCCAGGGAGGCGCTGGGGCTGCTGGTCGAGGCCATTCGCGCTGCGGGCCACGAGGGCAAGGTCAAGATCATGGCGGACGTCGCCGCCTCCGAGTTCTACAGCAAGGAGGCCAAGAGCTACGACTTGGACTTCAAGAGCCCCGCCGCCGACGCCCACAGGCTCTTGACTGGCGACCAGCTCAAGGACGTGGGCCGCGGGCTCTCCGCCCGCCGTCGCTGCTGCTGCGCCCCTCCGCCCTCCCCCTGCTGCTCCTCCTGCGCGCTTCCCGCTGCTCTTCCGCTCTTCCCGCTGCTCCTGCTCTTCCGCTCTTCCCGCTGCTCTTCCACTCTTCCCGCTGCTCTTGCACTCTTCCCGCTGCTCTTGCACTCTTCCCGCTGCTCTTGCACTCTTCCCGCTGCTCTTGCACTCTTCCCGCTGCTCCTGCTGTCCCACTATTCCCCCTGCTGCTCCGCTATTCCCGCCGCTGCTGCTGCTCCGCTATTCCCGCCGCTGCTGCTGCTCCGCTATTCCCGCCGCTGCTGCTGCTGCGGTATTCCCGCTGCTGTTGCAGTGCTCCGCTGCTGCTGTTGAAAGCCGTGCTGCCGGTGCTGCTGGTGCGGCTGCAGCTGTTCAAGGAGTGGTCTGAGGAGTTCCCGATAGTGTCGATCGAAGACCCCTTCGACCAGGACGACTTCAGTTCGTACGCGGCGCTGACTGCGGAGATCGGCAGCAAAGTGCAGGTGGTGGGAGACGACCTGCTGGTGACGAACCCCGCGCGGATCCGCAAGGCGCTGCAGCACAAGGCCTGCAACGCGCTGCTGCTGAAGGTGAACCAGATTGGCTCCATCACCGAGGCCATCGAGGCCTGCAAGCTGGCCCAGGCCAGCGGCTGGGGGGTGATGGTGTCCCACAGGTCCGGCGAGACTGAAGACTCCTTCATAGCGGACCTCGTGGTGGGCCTCCGCACTGGCCAGATCAAGACGGGGGCCCCCTGCAGGTCCGAGCGCCTCTGCAAGTACAACCAGCTGCTGCGCATAGAGGAGCAGCTCCAGGGCCGCTGCACCTACGCCGGCGAGAACTTCCGAAACCCCTCCAACTAGCTGCTGCTGCTGCTGCGGGGTGAGGGATGGCTGCCGCGCGCGCTGCTGCCCACGATTTGTCCACAGACTCGACTCTTTTAGCTGTTTCTTTCGAGGACGCGGGAGTTCAGGGGTGTCGCAAACCCCAAACCCTAAACCCTTGGGGTTTTAGAAGTGCAGAGTAGCTGTAGTGTCGCCCTTGCGGTGTAACTGGCCTAGATTCGCTGCTCAGCTGCGGACGAACTTTGGGGCTGCCTTGCTGCTGCTGCCTAGCTGTGCATTCCTGCTTGCTGCTGCCACATAGCAGCCGCTGTTTGAGTTGCTGCTGCGTAGCTGTTGCTGTTGTGGTCGCTGCTGTTGCTGCTACTGCTCCATACTCTCTTTTAACTGGCTACAGAGGACTCCTATTGAAAGACTGTGGGGTGCAGTAATTATGAGGGGCTGTTTTGTCTGCACAGACAGCTTAGCGCTGAAAAGAAGCAAAAGCGAAGCTGTTGCAACAGTTGCTGCAGCACTTGCTGCAGTAGTTGCTGTAGTTGTTGCTGCAGTAAATGCGCGAGATCCACTGCACCAGCTGCCGCGGCAGTTGCGCGGCGTCAGTTGCGGCACTTGGCCCTTTCGCAGCAGTGGCTGCAGCAGCTGCAGCAGAAGTCGCTGCAGCAGCTGTAGCTGCCTCTGTTATGCAGCAGCTCCTGCAGCGCCACAGCAGCAGGCTTTTGGCCTCAGGCAAATATGAGGTCTGTCTCTGGCAACCAATGCAAGAAGGGCTCCAGTGTGAACTCCACAAGAGAAACTGCAGCAAGAAAGACACAGCAGCAACAAGAAGCAGCAGCAAGATGACACCAGAAACTCAATCCTCGCAGCATGCGCGCTTCCTCCTCACTGCCTCCAGCAGCAGCAGCAGCAGCGGCCGCCTGTAGCAGCAGCAGCAGAAGCTGCTGGCAGCAAAAAGCGACTCCAGCAGCGCAGCGCAGCAGCAATATGTGCCTCACCAGGAACAGCAAGGCCAAAGGCGCGGAGGCAGTCGACGTGTAGAGTGCCCATGTGGCCCAGAGTGAGGCAGTCCGGGTCTGCTGCGTGGGAGGCACCATTCGTCTGCTGCTGCTGCTGCTGCTGCTGCTCCGCTGCTGCTTCTGTTCGCTTGAAGGTGGCCCCGCGCTCCTTGAAGGTACGGCGGCTCACAGAGATCTCCACCTGGCGGCCGGGCAAAAACGTCGGCACTGCAGAGCCCCACAGCAGACACAACCGCAAAAGCTGCAGCAGCAGCAGCAGCAGGCTGCAGCAGCAGCACAAGGACCGAGACAGCAGCAAGTGCTGCATACGGAGATGCTAGAACTCGCCCAAGTCCCCCCAGAGACTTTCTGAGAAGCAGGAGGGAGCAGCCCTAAGGCAGCAAAGGGCAGGAAACTGGATAGGCGGCAGCAGCAGCAGCAGCAGCAGCAGGAGGGCACCAGCGGCAGGCGAAGCCTCACGCTGCGTAGGCTTTAGAGAGAAAATGCGCATGTTCTCAAAAGTCTTGAGGGCCTCCTGCTGCTCCTCGCGGCCAGCAGCAACTGCTGCTTGTCTTTCAGCCACCACATAATCCCCTATTAGCCCCATGGCCTCCAGCGCCGCGTCCAGCAGCCCGTGCACCTCCTGTGCGCACGTGCTGCCTAAACCCTAAACCCTAAACCCTTAACCATAACCCCTTAGCCTCAAGTCCTTGACCCTAAAGCCTCGGAGAGGCACTGCCAGCAAACGCGACCCGCCACACCCTCAAAAAGAAGCCAGCAGCAGCAGCAGCAGCAACAACAGCAGCAGCAGCAGCAGCAGCAGCACACAGATGCTGCTGCCAAGAGGCAGAGGCCCACCTCCAGACCGCTGCCGTGTTCGTCAGCAAAGGCGGCGCTGCAGTACAGCAAGTTGCGGCTGCCAGTCTCTGTCCTATCGTCCCTAATCACCACGTCTCCGATCTGAGGCAACACAGAAAAGGCTTAGCTAGCCAGCTAGCTAGCTAGCTAGCTATCTAGCTAGCCAACTGCCTGGCTAGCTAGCCACGCCGCGGCGGCAGGGCTTCGGGTCTCCCGCAGCTCGGCTGTACTACCCGCCCTGCTCTGGCCACTGGCCAGCTAGCTAGCCAGCTAGCTACCCAGGCAGCTAACCAGCCAGCCAGCCAGCCAGCCAGCTAGCTAGCTAGATAGCTAGCCAGCTAGCTAGCAGCTAGCGAGTTCACGCCGAGCTAACCTCGAAGAGTCGAATGGGCATCTCCCTGCGGCCGATGTTGGTCGCGAGAGACTTGAGAAGTCCCGAAAGCAACTGAGTCCTCGTCTCTGTCAGTTCCCGTGTCTTTGCGTTCGACAGCAGCACGGGCATGCCTCCCCACTGGTGCTGCAGCAAGCAGCAGCAAGCGCAGCCAGCAGCAGGTCACTTGCTGCGCGGCTGCCCCGGTCATGCAGCAGCAGCAGCAGCAGTACCTTCAAAGCGAAACAGCAGCAACAGCAGCAGCAGCAGCAGCACGGGCACTCGACTGCGCTATGATCAGCGCAGCCAAGAACCGCACATTCCCTGCGCGGCTGCTGCGCCCATGTAGCAGCAGCAGCAGCGCAGCAGCAGCAGCAGCAGCAGCAGCAGCGGACTTCGAGGGGGTCGAAGGCGGGGGTGGGCTGGTGGGGGTGGTAGAGGGGCTTCTTGAGGGCCTCTGCGTTTTCTTCTTGGCTGCAAAGGGCAAACGTGAGGCACTCTGTGAATCCCAAAGAAACCAACAAAGTCCTCAAACTTTGCTTCAGCAGCGAGCGAGGGTTGCAGGCCAACTTCGGGGCCACCGTTCGTGGGATCGTCTCAAAACCGATCCCAATCGCCACGTCCTCGGCCACGTCCACCTCGTGCATCACATCTGCAGCAGCAACAACCCCACACTCAGCCCCGGGGCCCCCTCAAACCTCCAGCCCACAAGGCCCAGCTACCCTGGAGGCCCCCTGGGGCCCCCTGGGGGCCCCCTAGGGCCCCCTGGGGGTCCCCTGGGGGCCCCTTGGGGCCCCTGCGTCCAGCAGCTCTGGCACTTTCTGTTGACTGGGGGCCCCCGCTGTGCCCCGGGCCCCCAGCGGTTGGGGCTCGAGCAAGCCGCCAAACGCTGAACCCTAAACCCTAGCGCTAAACCCTAAACCCTAAACCCTAAACCCTCCAAACCCTACCTGTGCGGGTGGGAGGCACGGAAACCAGGAGACTGTCGCGCTCGTCGTGAGGGTCTGGGCGAGCCGGCAGCATCAGCCGATGCAGCTGCTGCGCTGCTTCTGCTGCTGCTAAGTTCTGGAGGCCACAAATGCGCCGCACTGTGGACATCTGGACCTTCATTTCGCGCCTAAGACGCAGCAAAAAGCCCACGTCCGCAGCCAGCAGCAGCAACAGCAGCAGCAACAGCAGCAGCAGGACGTAATTCTGGGTTTCACACCGGAGTGGTTGTGTGTGCGTCTGTGTGTCTCCATTTGTCTGTCTGCTGCGGTCCTGGCCTAGCTGTGGGCTCCACCGCTGCTGCTGCTGCTGCTGCCTCTGCTGCTGCTGCTGCTGCTGCTGCTGCGCTGGGGCCTCACATGTCCAGGCAAGGAGTCACCAGCTCGCGGCCCTCCGCCTCGTAAACCACCCGCACTGGCTCCACAGCAAAAGGCTCTTCGCAGTACTCCGCCAGCATCGCCACCACCGTGTTCAGTGCCACTTGGCCCTTGTTCTCTTCCACCTGCAGCAGCAGCAGCAGCAGCAGCAGCAGCAGCAGGACGTGGTTCAGGACTTCGCGAAGGGGTATTTGTGTGGCCCTGTGTGGCTACGATTCGCCCTCTCTCTAGCCAGCCACGGAGCCAGCTAGCTAGCTAGCCAGCTAGCTAGCCAGCTAGCCAGCTAGCTAGCCAGCTAGCTAGCCAGCTGCTCAAAGGCATGCATAATGAGAGCAATATGGCTATTCTCGTAGCTGCACAGCTAGCTAGCTAAACGCAGATCAACAGCCACCAGGGCCCAGAATGACTCTGCATGCAGCTAGAGGGGGGTTTTCGGGGCTGCATGCAGGTTTGTGGCTGCTGCTGCTGATGCTGCTGCAGCTGCTGCTGCTGCTGCTGCAGCCTTCGGGCCCCGGGTCTCACCGAAGTGCAGTCAATGAAGATGTCTCTGGAGTCCGCCGTCAGTTTGCAGCCCTCGGCGTTGATGAGGGG
The DNA here is from genome assembly GCF_000499545.2 of Eimeria tenella. Lineage (NCBI taxonomy): Eukaryota > Apicomplexa > Conoidasida > Eucoccidiorida > Eimeriidae > Eimeria > Eimeria tenella. Next base: position 6,367 of record NW_013541631.1, read on the forward strand.
AGGCATAGAAAGGACTTGGCCTTTTGAGTCTTTCAAAAGGTAGAGTCGGGGCTGGCCCTCCAGCATGTGCAGGTATTGCTGCAGCAGCAGCAGCAGCAGCAGCGGCAGTTCACAAGAGTCCGCAACTCCCCCTAGACCAGCGCCCTCTGCTGCTGCTGCTCGTGCTGCTGCTGCTGCTGCTGCTGCTGCCAGGGCCAGAGGGCAGCCCACGGGCCCGCATAAAGACGGAGGCAGCAGCCCCAAAGAGCAAAAGCATGCAGCAGCAGCAGCAAAGTGCAGCAAATGTGCAGCACGAGAGACGGCCACAACAGAGACACAAAACGAGACAAAGTGCTGCAGGGCCCAAAGGAAACAAGGGGACAAGCAGCAGCAAAAGGGCCCCAGCAGCAGCAGCCAACAGCAAGCAGCCCCAGGGGCCCAAGCCTGCAGCTCAGCAGACTCCCTGGGGGGCCCCACCCAAGGGCACTGCAAGCCTCACGGGTCAGGGGGCCCCCAGGGGGCCCCAAGGGTATTGCCTGCCACAGGGCTCAGGGGGCCCCCAAGGCCACTGGCAGCCACAGGGCTCAGGGGCCCCCTGGGGGCCCCCCAACCCCTGGAAGCCCCAGGATTAAGGGGCTCCTCCCCCACGGGGCCCCCCCAAGGCACCCCCAGGGGGCGCCCCAAGCACCCCCAGGGGGCACCCCAAGGCACCCCCAGGGGGCCCTGCACAGCCCCCCCAGGGGGCCCCTTGGGGCCCCCTAGGGGGGCCCCCGGGACCCCCTGGGGGGGCCCCCGGGGCCCCTTCGGGAGGGAAGAGAAGTACCTTGAGCTGCGGATGTGCAGCGAAGTGGGTGAGGATTTGGGGGCCCTTCATCGGGGGCAATTCGCTGCAGCCGAGGGGCTGGAAGAAAACCTCTTGGGGGGGATAAGCCCCATAAGAAAAGGGGGGCTGGAGCAGGGCCAAGTCGTAAGTGCCTATGGACACGAGGGTGCGGCGCCTGCAGCCGCAAACCCTAAACCCTAAACCCTAAACCCTAAGCCCTCGCCCAAACCGCAAACCCTTGAACCCCACGCAGCCAACCCAAACACTCCGGCCACGCCATACCCGGACCCTTCGGGGCGCTGCTGCAGCACATCTAAACCCTTCAGGCACGCAGCCGCAGCAAACCCTAAACCCTCCGATCCCGCAGCTGCAGCAAACCCTAAACCCTTCCGGCCCGCAGCTGCAGCAAACCCTAAACCCTTCCGGCACGCAGCCGCAGCAAACCCTAAACCCTTCCGGCACGCAGCTGCAGCAAACCCTAAACCCTAGGTCTAAAAGCGAGCTCTGGGCCCTTTAAACACGACGCCAAATCACCAAATTCTCAAAACACAACTCAAACCCTTGAGGCTCAGCTACCACGCCCTCAAGACAAACCCTAAACCCTCGAAACTAAACTCTACACCACTGGAACTAAACCCTAAAACCTAAGCCCGCCAAATCAAACTCTAGGCAGTGAAACGTGGGATGCACAAAACGACCAAAACCCTGTTCCCCACAAGAACGCCTCCCAAACCCTAAACCCTAAACCCTAAACCCTAAACCCTACCTGCACAGAGTGTGGTGGAGCTTCTCCTGAAGCTCTATGCAGGACTGAAGGCGCCTGGGGTTAAGGCGGACACCTCGAAGGGCCGCGCAGGCGATGAAGGGCCGGGGCCCCTGGGCCTGCAGAGCAGCAGCAGCGGGGCCCCAGCGGTGCAGCAGCAGCAGCAGCAGCAGCAGCAGCAGCAGCAGCAGTAGCAGTGGCACCAGCAAGGCAGCGACAGTTAGGGGAGTGGGATCGCCTCTGTAGGCGACCCCGCTGCGAACGACCAAGCGCCACAGAAACGCCCTGGCCAACAACTAGCTGCAGCAGCAGCAGCAGCAGCAGCAGGTGCTGCTGCCTACGGACGCCTTGACGTGCAGCGTAATCTTGGGGGGCCCCGAGAGCCGCAAAGAGGGGATGGACCCTAAAGGGTCTTTTGCGGTGAAGACCTTCAGGGCCCTTCCGAGGCCCTCCACGCACAGCAAGTCGTACCTGCGCGCAAACCCTAAACCCTAAACCCTAAACCCTAAACCCTAAACCCTAAACCCTAAACCCTAAACCCTAGGCGCCGAGAAACTGTTGGGAGACAGCCAAATAAAGAGGAAAAGACGAGGTAAGCAGCACGGAAGCAACAGCGAAACCCTTTCTTAGGGTTTAGAAGAGGTCCCCAAACCCTAAAAAGTTGACTGGAGACGTCGAGGGCCCTCACAGCCAAAACCCTAATTGGGGGCCCCCAAGCAGCACAAAGGGAGCAGCAGCAAGCCAGGGGGCCCCCCATGAAGAGAGGCCCCCTGCCACAGAAAAGGTGACAGGCGAACTTTAGGGTTTAGGGTTTAGGGTTTAGGGTTTTACCTATTTGCTGGGACATCTATTTTGAGGGTTTTCTGACCCTCCAGTTCCACCACTTCATCCAATTCCACCCCAAAGGCGAAGCACAAGCTGTTCAGTTCATCGTCAGCTGCAGAGGCCGCAAACCCTAAACCCTAAACCCTAAACCCTAAACCCTAAGCCCCGACTCCCAGACCCTCAGCGGCGCTCCCGGCTGCGTTGCTGCAGCAGCAGCAGAGGTGTGCCTAGGCGTGTGTGCTGCGCTGCTCGCGGAAACCCTAAACCCTACGCCCCTAGCCCTAAACCCTAAACCCTAAACCCTAAACCCTAGACGGACTGTATATCCTGCCAAGGCGCTCGTAGAGCTCCTCAGCCACGACGGGAACGGTCGGCATTCCAGAAACAGAAGAAGATGGAGATAAAAAGATGAAACGAAAAAAACAAAAACGAAAGAAGAAATAAAGACAGACACTTCGAAAAAACGAAAATAGAAAAAAAAGAAAGAATGCAGACACTCGGCAAGTCCTCGAGCAGCAGCGACACGCCGGGCTTGAGGTGTAGCAGCAAATCAGCAGCAGGGGCCCAGGTGTTAGAGCCCTCAGCCAAGGGTTTAGGGTTTAGGGTTTAGGGTTTAGGGTTTGGGCTGGAGCGCCTACGCTCGGAGAGGCCCCGTGGGGTAACGACTCGTTAGTACAGCAGGGCCCCAAGGCTCGATGCATGCGCAGCAGCAGCAGCAGCAGCAGCAGCAGCGTCTCTAATCTGCAGCAGCAGCAGAAAAACATATATGTGTTTGGTTTCATCAGTTCCAGCAGCCGCAACAGCAGCCGCAACAGCAGCAGCAGCAGCAGCAGCCTTGTCGGGAACTTTGTGTGGGTATTCCCGACCTCAGCGCCTCCCCCTTCCTTCTTCCTCAGCGCAGCAGCAGCACTGCAGCAGCTTGCTGCTGCAGCAACGCCTAGCAAGCAGCAGCCACACAAGGGCCCCCCTTAGGACACCCCAGCCCGCTGCAGCACAAGACAAGGGTCCCCTAGGCCCTCTGCTGGGGCCCCCTGGCCCCTTTAGGCAGGTCCATTCCTTTCTACGAACCACAGTAGGGTTTGAGGGCTTCATGTCTGTTGCCATAAGCCCGGGGCCCCCCACCGAGGCCCCTGTGGGGCCCCCCGGGGAGGCCCCCCTGCAAGAGGCCCCCCCGGGGTCCCCCCCGGGGTCCCCCCCGGGGGCCCCCCTGGGGGCCCCCGAAGGCCCCAGAGAAGAAAAGACCTTCTTTGGATTGCCCACAGCGCTGAGGCCAGATGGCCGGCTGAGTGCGAAGGCCTTGAGGCCAATTTCTGTGGAGTTGGGGCCCCTGAGGGGCCCCCGAGGCAGCGCCAGGTGCTCGCAGGTGGGGAGTCCTCAGCAGCAGCAGCGGCAGCAGCAGCACCAGTAGCAGCAGCACCAGTAGCAGCAGCAGCACTAGCAGCAGCAGCACCACAAGCAGCAGCAGCAGCAGCACCACTAGCAGCACCACTAGCAGCAGCAGCAGTAGCAGCAGCAGCAGCAGAGTGGGATGTGTGTGCTGCACGCAGGGCCTGACGGTGGCGCTGGCCACTGTTGTGGGGCCCCTGGATGCAAGGGGGGCCCCCCCGACGGAAGCAGCAGTTGCAGTTTCGGTGAAGACCCTTTCGCAGCCTGCGACGGGGCCCCGCATGGCTGCTGCTGCTGCTGC
>NW_013541631.1:10543-11906 GCF_000499545.2 Eimeria tenella
CCCCCCTGGGCCTTCTGGGGGTCTTCGGAGTCTGCCTGGGGCTTCAGCCGCTTCTCCAGCCGGGCCTTGAGCTCGCCCATTGCTGCCTTCATGTCTGCTGCTTGCTGCTGCGCGTTGCTGGCGTGGCTGGCGAGAGTGGCTGCGAGTTGGAGGCCTCTGGAGGCCCGCTGCGCTGCTTCTGCTGCTTCTGCTGCTGCTGCTTCGTCTCCGGGCTTCTTGCTCAGCAGCAGCCGCTCCTGCTGCGCCTTCGAGGCCGCAGCAAGGTCCCGCGCGAGCTTCTCCAGCTTTTTGAGTTCCTGCTGCTTCTGGTCTGCTGCTGCGTAGAAGCTGGCGGCCTGCTGCTCCGCGCCGCGGAGCATTGCTGCTGCGCTGCTCTTTGCTGCTTCGACTTGCTGCAGCAGGCGCTGGAAGGCCCCCTGGCGGGAGCTGAGGGAGTACTGGGCCTCGAGGGCGGACCACTCGACGTGACCACTGGTCACCTTGTTCTGGGCCTCCTCGATGTCCTCCAGGAGCCGCTTCCTGAACTGTTCTGCTGCGGCCTGCGCAGCAGCAAGCTGCTCCTCGTAAGACTTGATCTTGGCGCCGAGCGCAGCTTGCTGCTGCGCTGCGCTGCGGCTCCAGGCCTCCGCGTCGCCGGCAGCAGCTTGGAGCTGGTCGAGGCGCTGGGCAATGAGCCGCGCCAGGTCCCCGCGGGCAGCAGCAGCAGCCTCCCGCGCTGCTGCAGCCTTTTGGGCCAGCGTGGCCTCGAGCTGCTGCCGGCGCGCCCGCAGCGCCTGCGCTGCTGCTGCTATCCGGGCCTTGAGCTTTTCGCTCTTTGCTGCAGCAGCAGTGGACTCGAGGGCCTGGGCGCGGAGGGTCAAGTCCGCGAGGTAGCCGTGGCAGGCCTCTTCGACGTCCTGGACCTTGAGGGTCTCGTCTTCGGCGAGCAGCAGCAGCTGCTGCAGCGCCGCGGCGTCGCCGCGCGCGTCCGCTGCTGCAGCAGCAGCCAGCAGCTGCTTCGCCGCGGCCCCCGGGGCCCCCAGCTGCCCCAAAACCGCCCCGAACTTCGCCTCCGTCTGCGCAGCAGCCTCCACTATCCCCAGCGCAGCCTTGTTGTCCCGCAGCTCCTCCATGCCCTCCTGAAAGGCCTTGCTGAGGGCCCCCAGTTGCTCCTCGGCCCGCCGCATGTGCTGCACTGCGGACTGCAGCTCCGCCCCGCTGCTGGCCACGTGGTGTCCGAACTGCAGCTCCAGAGTCCGCAGCTTCTTCCGCGTCCCATTCGCCTCCGGCCCCATCGCCTCCAGCATGTGGAAGGCCACGAACAGCAGCCGCCCCGCCTCCGCGGTTTCCTTCACCACCGCCGCGTCCGCCTGCTGCATCTGCC
>NW_013541631.1:12006-15346 GCF_000499545.2 Eimeria tenella
GCACCAGCAGCAGCAGCAGCAGCAGCAGCAGCAGCAGCAGAGCGGCGGCGGGGTTCTTAGGACGGGACACGGGCGCGCCGCGGGGGCCGCTGCGGCGCCTCCGCTGCAGCGCTGCTAAGGCGCTCAGCAGCAGCAGCACCAGCAGCAGCAGCAGCAGCAGCAGGAGCGCGCGGGGCTGCGAAGAGCAGCAGCAGCGGGAAAAGGGTTCTCACCTTCTTTGCGGCCTCGAGCTCTGCCGCGGCCTTGCTTTCGAAGCTCTCGAGAAGCTGCAGGTCCTCAGCAGCAACTCCCTGCTTCAAAAACTCCAAAGTCTTTGCAGACTTCGCAGCCATTGCGTCCACGTCGGCCCGCAGCTTCGGCCCCACAGCCTTCAGCCGCGACAGCAGCAGCTCCACCCTCTCCACCATTCCGTTCGCGTCCTTCAGCGGGTCTGTAGCCGCAGCAGCAGCAGCAGCAGCAGCAAAACTCTAATCGTCAATTTCTAACTTGTCTTTCAAAGTAATGCTGTTCTGCCATTGTCTTTCAAATTAAATGCATATTTTGCTACTAATGTCAAGCACCTATACTTGTTAGTCGAGCTCATAAGTGCAGGAAGCAGCAAAACTCAAAGAGCCAGAAGCAGCAAACAGCAGCTGATGCAAAAGGAACAACACTTCACTCAATACTCTCCACTTTCAAAGTGGCAAACCAAATTAAAGCGCCCCGTGTGAGCCGCCGCTGCAGCTGCGGCAGCAGCAGCAGCAGCTGCAGCAGCAGCAGCTCCTCAGCGCGCGTGCTGCGGCTCACCTTCCACGACTTTCGCCTCCCTGAAGAAGACATCTGCGTCGACGACGTGCTTGGCGTGTTTGCTGTTGGCCTGGAGTTCATAGAGCTGCGGCGAAAGGGCTTTTAGGAATTGAAACTCTTCGCCTGGGAATTCCTGCAGAGAGAAGAAGGCGGAGGAGTGCAGCGACTGCCCTGCAGCAGAACGCGCAGCAGCAAAGCCAGCCCCCCTAAGCGCCCCTGGTGCTGCACTCCCAGCCGACTGCAGCAGCAAACAGCAGCAGCGCAGCAGCCAAGAGCAGCAGCAAACAGCAGCAGCCAACAGCAGCAGCCAACAGCAACAGCCAACAGCAGCAGCCAGCAGCAACAGCCAAGAGCAGCAGCAAACAGCAGCAGCCAACAGCAACAGCCAACAGCAGCAGCCAGCAGCAACAGCCAAGAGCAGCAGCCAACAGCAGCAGCCAACAGCAGCAGCCACCAGCATCAGCAAAGAGCAGCAGCCAGCAGCAACCGCCAAGAGCAGCAGCAAAGAGCAGCAGCAAAGAGCAGCAGCAGGAGAGCAGCACGCACTCGTGGGCATGCAGGGGTAGCCGCGGCGCTGCTCCGCCTGGAAGTCCGCGACGGCTTTGTCCACTTCGGTCTGCCACTTGCTGAGGGTCTCTTCGTCAGCAGTGACGGAGAGGCGTTTGGCGAGTTCGCGCACAGAGAGGTCCCCCAGGGTGCTGCTGCCTGCTGCAGCAGCAGCAGCAGCAGCAGCAGCAGCTGGGGCGCCCGCGGGCGCAAAGGCTCCTCCGCAGGCCAAGGCCACCGCGAAGCTCAAAAATAGGCCCCGCCGACGCCCCATCGCGCAGAGAGTCGGGGGCCACTTCGCATAACTCGAAGACCCCTCGGGGCCTGCTGCTGCTGCCAGCTGCTGCTGCCAGCTGCTGCTGCTGCCGGCTGCTGGTGCTGCCGCTGCTGCTGCCAGCTGCTGCTGCGAGAAGAGGCTGGCCCCTCGAGGCGCTGCTTGCTGCTGCCCGCGGAGCCTCGGAGTCCGCGAAAAAAAGGAATAAAGAAACAACACACGCTTGAAAAAGCAGGAAGCCGGCCGTGCGGCGCGGATGCACGAAAAATAGACTAAGACCGAAGCCCGGGGGGGCCCAGCTTTCCTTCGGGAGTTCTTTCTTGAAATTAAAAGTAATTTGAAAAAGAACTCGCGAGACAGCGGGGGAAGCGTGCGGAGTTCGCTGCGAGTCGCGCCTGCTGCTGCGAGGAAGACCGGCCCGCCGAGAAAAAGAATGGCAGGAGCTGTTGCCAATTCGTGGCTCCCTTAACACAGAAAAGACAAGAAAGAGACCTTATGAAGGGGTCTCAGTGCAATAAAGCATAAAAAGGCGCACAGAGATGAACGCCCCTGTCTCAGTGCCCTGTGCACGGACTGCCAGACAAAGTGAACGCGACCCACTTCGCCAGCAAAAAGCCGAAAGAGACCAACTGGGGCCCCTAGAAAGCTGCCAAATACCTTTGCTTTAGGACTTAGAAACCAAAAAGACGAGAAGGTTCTCTTTCGAAGCAACGGAGTGCTGCTGCCACAATCGACCCGCTGAAGGGGGTGCCCGCTGGGGCTGTGCTCGGCGTGAGCGACGGCCACAGGGGCCCTCTGCCTTCACACTTTTGCCCTTCTCCACTTCTTAAGGGAATTAACTCTTATCAATTAACCTGTTGAGTCCTTGGGAAATATTGCAAGTGCTTACCTGTCCGCGGGCGCGTGACCAGTGGTCCACCCGGCCTGCAATACGTAAACCACCGTACACAGCACCGCGCAAGACCGAGAAGGGCTCGTGCAGCTGGCTGCAGTATTTGCAGAAACACTTTTAATTCTCTGCATTTCAATTCACTGTTTAATATATATTTAAGGCCTCAAGGCCACAATTTTCGCCCCGCGGTGGCCAGTCTAGCGGAAGTGGCGCCGTGGTCTTCTTTCTGCTGCTTTCCACGCCTGTGAAGTTGCAGACTCTCACACTCACTACTAACTACGCCACTTTCTTTAAAAAGCAAATCTCATAGCCAGTTATAAATACATTTCGAGATATATTTTAATTTTTCACTCATTAACTGCGCAGCAGCACCGCAGAAACTGCACGATCCTCCGAGACAGCGAGCAGCACAGGAAACACGCGAGCCTCAGCCTCGCACGGCTGGCTGCGCATGCACTGCAGCGCTGCAGCAGCAAACGGCCCACTAGCTGCTGGCTGCATGCAGCAGCAGCTTCCGTGGACTGTTACTTGCATGTCCAGGGCCGCCTCCTCGAGGCCAGGGAGCTGCAGGTGGAGCCCGAGCTCAGCAGCAAAGGCTGTTCTGTCCTTCTGCTGCTGCTGCTGCTGCAGCTTCTTCTCCTCACTTCAAGCTTGAAGGCCTCCAGCGAAAGCCGCGGACTCCGCTGCGGCGACTCTGCAGGAAAGGCCGCCTCAGAGCCTGCGGGGGGCCCCGCCTTCGTCCGCAGCGAAGCGGGGCCCCCCAGGCTGCATGCAGAGCGGCCTACTGCAGCACGCGGAGCCAACTGCTGCCGCTGCAGCAGCAGCAGCAGCTGCTGCTGCTG
>NW_013541631.1:15446-18273 GCF_000499545.2 Eimeria tenella
AGCAGCAGCAGCAGCTGCTGCTGCTGCTGCAGTGGGCGTTGCAGGCCCGCGGCAGCCCGCGGTGTTGCGCTGAGGCCCTGCGCAGCGCCGCTGTGCACCCCAGGGAAGGCCTGGGGGCCCTGGGCGAGGCGAAGGGCCCCACAGCTGTACTTCGAACAGCTGGGGCCCCCGAGGCCTCCCCCGGCTGCGGAGCTGCTGCTGCAGGGCGTGGGGCCCCTGCTGCTGCTGCAGGGCGTGGGGCCCCTGCTGCCGCTGCAGGGCATGGGGCCCTTGCTGCTGCTGCAGGGCATGGGGCCCTTGCTGCTGCAGGGCGTGGGGCCCCTGCTGCTGCTGCAGGGCATGGGGCCCCTGCTGCTGCAGGGCGTGGGGCCCCTGCTGCTGCCAGCCATAAGGCCTAGATTTGCCACCTGGCCGAGACTGAGGGGAACTGGGCGCCCCCGGGGGCCCTCTGTCTTCAGCAGTGCAGCTTTGAGTTGGCCAGTGGCTGCTGGAGTTGGCCCTCTGGAGCTGCGCACTGAGACAGAAGAGGAATCTCCACAAGGCCCCAAGTACTTCATTGCTGCTGCAGGTGGAATCTGAAGCCTCAGAGTACGCTTGGGGTTGCCTCCAGCAGCAAACTGCTGGAGCGCAGCAGCTTGGCCAGCAATTTGGCCCGCCTCGCGGCTTATGGGCCCCAAGGGGCCCCTAAGGGGCCTCCGGCATTGGGGGGGTATTTGGGGGGCAGTACTCGCCACTCCAGTGCATTGTGGGTACGCAGGGGCCCTCTCGAGTTGCTGCCGGAGATGGGAAGCTGGCAGAAAGATTGGAGGCAACTTGTTCAGTTCGACGCACCTCTACGCGTTTCCTGAGAAGGTAAACCTGTGCGTGGAGGCGCCTGATCAGTTCCTGCTTTTTGCAGTTTCGCTAAACTCAAAAAATACTTCAAAAGGAAAGCAATGGGACATTACATCTTTGTACGCAGAGAGCTGCCTGAGGATGTACAGCTCGGTCGGACCTGCACCTGATTCAAAGGAATATTCCATTGAATTGATGCAGGGAATGAGCACAGAAAGACTGCTGCCGGTTTAGAAATGAAATTAAACGAACATCTAGAAAGAAGTTGTGCTCAGCGGAAAAATACAAAAAGTCAACATTTCGCCATGAGGGAGAGTTGTTAAAGTGACGCTCATTTTGTGCAAAATCTGTGCAAGAATTGGGGTGTCTAGACACCTCGGGTAGATCCCTATACAACAACGCGGCAGCTGCTGAAGCCTCATGGCCGTGGATCTGAAGGGAGCTCCGGCCCTTCTCCCAAATTTCGCGCGTCCTTTGTTTTCAATTACATTTTTTTGTTTTTCATTTCTTTTTAATTGAAAATAATAGTGCTAATTCAAAGTTACGGTGGCGTCGCGGCGCAGGCCGCCGACGGGCAACTGCGCCCTGCGTACCAAGTGACCTCACGCCGTTGCAACTCCGCTCCAATTAGCAGCGTAGCACTTAGAACACCATTTAAAATACTCCAAACCATGACAACAATCTGAAAATGATTTAATTTCGCCTTGAATGCGGCGTTTACCCTCTTCCTCCCGCGCAAAGCGGCCCGTCGTGCAGGTTCTCTCCACCTCGGAGCGGCGCGGAACGCGCGGCTGGCCTTGAAAGGCAACAGCCCAAAGCAAAGCAAAGTGCCGGCACTTTTAAAATGCACAATAGATTAGAGTTTACTGGCCATAAACTAATAACGCCGCGAAAAGTGGCCCTTAATAGCGAGCCCCCCCAGCCAACTGTTGAGTTGAAACTGGCTGGAGGAAGCTGCCGGTGAGGCGGCGCTGCGGGCACAGCTCTTCACTTCTGCGGGGCAATCGAAGGCCAGCCGAGTGGCTGTAGTAACTGTTTAGAGCTTTAGAACTTGGGAGCTTTGCTGCAGCTTCCTGGCCCCCAGCCTGCATGCAGTCTGCTGCGCCCGCAGCGAAATGTGGAAATTCCACAAGACCTTTTGGCCCGACACTCTCGCAGACGCCCGCCTTACGGCGGCGCTGCCGGCCTTCCGCGAGAAGATTGTTTTCGTCGGCGACGCCCAGTCCGGCAAGACTAGCGTCATAGACAGGTGCACGCTTCAGCAGCAGCAGCAGCAGCAGTTGCTGCTGCTGCTGCAGCAGCAGCGGAGTTGCCGCTGCTGCGGCCGCCGTAGCGCCTCTGGCGAAGCTCAACACTCGCTCTGCTTAGCAGCACAGAACAGCTGCTGTTAACTGTGGGCTGCTGCTTCGCAAGAGTCCGCAGCAGAGGTTTGCTGCTGCTCTTGGGAGCCCCCAGCAGCAGCAGCAAACGGCGCAGTGCGCAGCAGAACAAGACACAAGAGGCCTTCTCTTGCGTTCTGCGCAGTGTCCGCGCTGCTCTCCACCAGCAGCAGCTGCAGCAGCAGCAGCCGCAGCAGCAGCGCCCTAGATGAGTGCGAGTGCCCAGCAGAGAGCCCCAGTTAGCTGCTGCTGCTGCTGCCGCTGCTGCTGCTGCTGCTGCTGCTGCAGGTACATCTTCGCCCGCTTCAACCCCCACACCGAGCCCACGTGGTCTTTGCGCCTGGCCACAAAGTCCTGGGCCATTTCAGCTCCTGCTGCATGCATAGTAAATGTGGAGCTTTGGGACACTCCCAGGGGAGTCAGTTTTACTTCCCTGCCTCCAAACCCTGCTGCTGCTGCTGCTGCTGCTGCTGTTGCTGCTTGGGGGATCGTGCCGCAGCAGCGGCCGCGGGGCGGCGGCGCGCAGCAGCTGGCGCTGCGCGCAGCAGCTGGCGCTGCGCGCCGCCGCCCCGCGGCCGCCGCAGCAGCAGCTCCGCTGCTGCCGCCGCCGCCGC
>NW_013541631.1:18373-23987 GCF_000499545.2 Eimeria tenella
TGTGGGCTGCTGCTTCGCAAGAGTCCGCAGCAGAGGTTTGCTGCTGCTCTTGGGAGCCCCCAGCAGCAGCAGCAAACGGCGCAGTGCGCAGCAGAACAAGACACAAGAGGCCTTCTCTTGCGTTCTGCGCAGTGTCCGCGCTGCTCTCCACCAGCAGCAGCTGCAGCAGCAGCAGCCGCAGCAGCAGCGCCCTAGATGAGTGCGAGTGCCCAGCAGAGAGCCCCAGTTAGCTGCTGCTGCTGCTGCCGCTGCTGCTGCTGCTGCTGCTGCTGCAGCTGCAGCTGCGTGTGTGCTGCTGGGCGTGCTGCTGCAGTTCGGAAGCAACCCCGCGGGGGAACATTTCTGGAAAGGCACGAGGGCTCTGGTGGTGTGCGTTGATGGGCAGTCTCCGAGCTGCGCAGCAGCAGCAGCAAAGTGGCTGACGGGCCCCACAGTTGCGGAGTGTCGGCAGCAAGAGCCGAACTGCGTGGTGTGTCTGCTGCTGACCAAGGCGGACGCCTCTGCTGCTGCTGCTGCTGCTGCTGCTGACCCCCAAGCTGACGAGCTTGCTGCAGAGCTCCAGGCCTTCGTTGACCAGCGCCTCTGCAGCACTTGGGCTGCTGTTTCTGCAAAAACTTCCCAAGGAAAGTCTTCACAAAAACCCCACACTTTGCTGCTCACAAACCCGCTGCTGCTGCTGCTGCCCAACGCCCTGCTGCTGCTGCTGCTGCTGCTGCTGCCGGCCTCTGTCTACACACGCACCAGAGGCCACAATAGCTACCGCACACTACCTGCTGCTGCAGCGGGGCCTTCTGCTGCTGAAACGGGGCTTTCTGCTGCTGCTGCACGGGGGCTTTATGCTGCTGCTGCAGCGGAGCTTTCTGTTCCTGCAAGAGGGCTTTGTGCTGCTGCTGCAAAGGGACTTTGTGCTGCTGCTGCAAAGGAGCTTTGTGCTGCTGCTGCTGCAAGGGGGCTTCTTGCTGCTGCTGCAAGGGGGCTTTTTGATGCTGCAGGGGTGAGGCTGCGCAGGTATTTACGACAAAGACGACTTCCTGAAGCAGCTGCTGCACGCCCTGGTCGTGCAGGACCAGAAGCTGCACAGAAGCCGCAGCCGCCGCAGCATTTCGAAGCAGCAGCAAACTGCAGCAGCAGAAGACGGCGGCGGCTCCCACGCGGGCCGCACTTCTCTTTCCGAAAGAGCTTCTGCTCTCGAGGGCCACCTCAAGGAAGTTGTCCTCAAGCTGGGCACCCAGTAGCAGCAGCAGCAGCAGCAGCAGCTGCAGCTGCTGTTGCTGCTGCTGCTGCTGCAGGAGCTGCTGCTGCCCACTGCCCGCCAGCCCCCGCCTCTGCTGCGCTGCAGCGAACCACAGGGACCCTCAGCTGGGGCCCCGCAGCAGGGGCCCCCTGGGGCCCCAGAGGGGCCCCCGGAGGCCCCAGAGGGGCCCCTTGGCTCAGTGCTGCAGCAGCAGGCCGAGCGGCTGGGCATTTAAGACTGGAGTACTTTATTAGACATGCTGTAAATACACCTGAAGTGCGGAAAGTAGGGGCCCCAGACATCGTTTCTGCAAAAAAGCGGGGCCCCTGCAGCTGCTGCTGCTGCTACCGCTGCTGCTGCTGCTGCTGCTACTGCTGCTGCTGCTGGTGCTGTTTGGCAGCAAAAGCAGTCAGGGTGATTTTGCTGCTCTGGCGCGCTGTGCCGCTTCTCTGCGCCTGCGAACTTCAGCCAATCTGGAGACAGCAGCAAAAACCGAATTGCAGCACTTCAGTTGCTGCTGCTCATTTTGTAACTGCGCAGCAGCAAGGGTGCTGCTGCTGATTCGCCAACGTGCAGCGGAGCAAGTTACTGCAAAAGCTCTCCCTGCTGCTGCTGCTGCTGCTGCTGCTGCTTAAGGTCTAGTGTGGGGCTTTCTAAAGCTGCAGAGCTTTACCTCTCGAGATCCGCTTTGGATTGGCTCGTCTTCCCTTCAGCCTGCAGTTTCTGTGTGCACAAACACACACCCACGCACGCACCGAATTGCTGCTGCTGCTGCTGTTGCTGTTGCTGCTGCTGCTATTGTTGCTGCTGCTGCTGCAGGGTGTCCCTGTATCAGCAGTAACCCTTCGGGTTGCTCTGAGGCCAACAGTCTCAAGCAGTCGCAATGGAGCAGGCAGCAGCAGCAACAGCTGTTGCTGCTGCTGCTCACACGCCGAGATGTTTGGTCAGCAGCAATCAAACAAATAGCAACGAACTTAAAGAGCGAGACTCTTTAAGGGCCCCAAATGGGGAAGAGGCAGCAGCAGCAGTGAAAGAGGCGGAGGCGAGGACAGCAAAAGCAGCAGCAGCAGCAGCAGCAGCAGCAGCAAGCAGGGCAATGGGTTGCACCAGGCATGATGCAGCGCGAAGCAGGAGCCCCGAAAGAGACACAAAAAGGCAGCAAGGGGGCAACAAAGGAAGCAGAAACTGACAAAGCAGAGCAGCAAAAGAGCAGCAGCAAAGCAGCAGCAGCAAAAGAGCAGCAGCAAGAGAGCAGCAAACTGAAATTTGGCGAAGAAAAGCAGGAACTAAACCCACTTGCAAAAGTGCTGCTTGCTTCGCCTTCTCCTGCGCCTCTTTTTCGCGCCTGGAAGGCTCGGGGGAAAGACTGGAGCCTCTGTTTCTGTTGGGGTTGCCGGCGCCCACCTGAGGCAGCAGCAGCAGCAGCAGCAGCAGAAGCAGCAGCGGCAGCAGCAGCAATTGTAGGAGTCCCCGTGATGCACATGCGTTATGTGGAATCGAGTGTTTTGTGTGGAGAGGCTGAGATGCAATCAGGAAAAAATGACCGAGAACAAAGGAGCAGCAGCAGCACAAGAAGCAGCAGCAGCTGCAGCAGCAGCTGCAGCAAAGAAGCAGGAAGAAGTAAAACAGTGAAAGGCAGCAGCAGCAAAGAGCAGCTGACCAGAGGGTCGTCTTCCTGCGGGCACAAACAGACAAAGGCAAACCAAAAGCAGGACAGACTTAGCCGTAGATGTTCGTGCGGTTGCTGCTGCTGCTGCCGTTGCTGTTGCTGCTGCTATTGCTGCTGGTGTTATTCTTGTTGCTACTGCTGGCGTTGCTGCTGCTGATGTTCCAGCTGCTACTTGTGCTGCGACTGTTGGCAGCCAACGGGGTGTCGGACTCACGTCGCTGTCAAGGGGGACCACTGGTCCCCTGCGAGTCTGCTGCTGCTGCTGCTGCTGCTGCTGCTGCTGCCCCTCCGTCTCCTCCTCAGACTGTTCCTCCACCTGCGTGTTGCTGCTGGAAACGTTTCGAGCCATCACTTCTTCAAAAGATGGCACCACGCGGCAGCCCCGCTGCGGCCTGCTGCCGCGGCCGCCGCGGCTGCTGCGGCCACCCCGGCCCCCCCTGGGGCCCCCTCGCTTTGCTGCTGGGCCTCCCGGCATTCTGCTGCAGGGAACGGGTGCTGCTGCTGCTGCGTGGCGCTGCTTCTGGGCTCCTGCGGCGCTCCGGCGGCTGCTGCTGCTGTCTTGCTGCTGCGCGCGCTGCCCAGCGCGAAGTAACGCGGCGGAAGAGATAACGGAAACAAAAAAGACTTTGTCAAATTTCTGACAGCGCAGAAGGACAAGAAAGATCGCCCGAGGCAGCAAGGCGGGTCGGTCCGTTGCTGCAGTTCAGGTGTGCACACACGGAGGCGCCACGAGGCCTAAGGGAGGCAGCAGTGTTGTTTGCTGCTTGCGTTTAGATAAAAATTATATTCAGTTGCCGATGTACCTGCTTTAAGAAGTGCTCTAGGAGGATATTTGACCAGTGGCTTCAGCAGCAGCAGCAGCAGCGCTGCGGCAGCGGCAGCTGCTGCAGCAGCAGCAACGCTGCTCTTGCCTCGCTCACCCGTGTCCAGGCCACTACGCAAGGGCCTAGGGCTACACACACCTTTTTGCTGCTGTCCTTTATGTGCTTGTTGCTACAAACTAAAAAGGAACCGGATGTGAAGAGATCGCAGGCAATTTCAACTTTCTTGCTGCTGCTGCTGCTGCTGCTAGCGGGGCCCCCCGTAAGGCCTTGCGGCGGTAGACCGCCCGCAGATGGCAGCAGCTGCAGAAATAGCTAACTTTACGACTTTTGATTTAATAATGCGCATTGACTGCCTCGATTAAGCAGCTGCTGCTGCCGTAATCGCTGCTGCTGCTGCTGCTACTGCTGCTGCTGTTCCGCTGCCACGGTCGCTGCGGCTGCAGCGCAAAGAAACCCCAGCACATTCGCCCTCTTCCTGAGCAGCGCTGCAGCATCATCAGCATCAACAGTAGCAAAAGCAGCAGCAGCAGCAGCAGCAGCAGGCACGGCAAATAGCGTTCCTCGAGTTTCTGTCTGTCTCTGACCTGTCGCTGTGTTCCCTCATTCTTCCCCTTTCCGGCCGGCCCTTGCGCTTAGCTTCTCCCCGCAGCGGCTGCTCTGCAGCAGCTGCAGCAGCTGCAGCAGCTGCAGCAGCTGCAGCAGCCGGCTGCAGCAGCAGATTGCGGCAGCGGCAGCAGCAGCCCCTTGCCCCCACTGTCCCCCGCCTGCTGCTGGAAATGTGGGACTCTTTGCTGCGGAATTTTTCCTCAGCCACGACAAATGATTTAGCAGCGGCTGCAGCAGCAGAAGAGGCCGTTGCTGAGCCTTCTGCACCTTCCCCAAATGCAGCAGCGGCAGCAGCAGCAGCAGCAGCAAACGAGCAGCGCAGCCAAGTGGTGTCTTTCCTGAGGCTGCGGGAGTCGCTGCGCAGCAGCCGCAGCCCTGCTGCTGCTGCTTGGGACTTTAGGCAGCAGTCGCAGCAGCTGGAGGGTCTGGCTGCCGAGGAGGCAGCAGCAGCAGCAGATACGATGGGCGCAGCAGCAGCAGCAACGCCAGAGATCCTCTCACCGGACTCATTCACCCCTCCTCCTGGAGGCGCACCAGCAGCAGCAGCAGCAGCAGCAGCAGCAACATCTCCTGCACAGACGCGCGAAGGATCCGAAGCAGCATGGGGTGCTGCAGCGCGTGAGGCGCAGGAGCCACGCGGCGCAGCTTCGGACGGCCGCAGCAGCGACGCAGAAGCAGCAGCGGCGCCTGCTGCTGCTGCTGCTGCATCTGGCGAAGGCAGCCCCATGTGCAGCAGAAGCAGCAGTAGCTCTTTGTGCGAAGAAGAAGAAGTCATCGCCAGTGCTGTGTCTGCTGCTGCGTCTGCCCCCACAGTGCTGCGCAGCCGCTTCTTATCCCTGGGCCGGGCGGTCCCCACGGCCCAGCAGCAGCAGCAGCAGCAGCAGCAGGAGCAGCAGAGCGAGGTGGACGTGCAGCTGACGGATGAAGTGCTGCTGCAGCGCCGGCCTGGAGGGAGCAGCAGCTCCACCTCGGCAGCAGCAGCAGGAGCAGCGGCGCGGGCATCAGAAGCGGCCTCAGCAGCAGCAGGAAGCCCGCAAAGTGCAGCAGCAGCGGCGGGGGCAGCAGCAGCAGCAGGCGCTGCAGCAGCAGCAGAGCAGCAGGCCGTGGATGGCCTTCCTGACTTTTTGCCTCTGAGGCCTGAGGGCGCTGCTGCTGCTGCTGCGCGCGCTGCGGCTTCCCGCGTCTTGCTGCACCAAGACACCGCGGCGGAGGCAGCAGCAGCAGCAGAGCCAGCAGCAGCAGCAGCAGCAGCAGCCAGCAGCAGCGCAGCAGCCCCCGGAG
>NW_013541632.1:0-255 GCF_000499545.2 Eimeria tenella
CTGCTGCTGCTGCTGCTGCGTGCGCGGTGGCCTCTGGGGCCGGGAGGGTCACCTGGGGCCCCTTGAGCGCGGGCCTTCCCCTCCTTCTGCAGCAGGCCAGCCGCGCTGAGGGGGCCCCCAGGGGGCCCGCATTGTCAGCAAAAAGTTTGTCGGGTTTTCTTACATCTTCTATGTCGCTGCTGCCCCCCAAACAAAACCCTAAACCCTCGCGCCCCCCAGCCCCACAGGCGACGGGGGCCCCCCACTGGCAGCGCC
>NW_013541632.1:371-1311 GCF_000499545.2 Eimeria tenella
TCGCCGGGGACCCCAGAGGCCGGGGCCCCATGGGGCCCCTCGCAGCCTGCCCCCTCAGGGGGGCCCCCGCAGGGGAGCCCCCCCGGGCCCTCGTCAGCAACAGCACCTTGAGGGGCCCCGGGGCTGTACCCTTCAGTGTCCTCTACTATGTTGGCCAGGGAAAGCGAGTCGGGCGCCCCCTGGGGCCCCCCGGGGGCCCCCGGGGGCCCCTCCTCTGGGATGGAGGAGGCCCCTGCGGGGGCCCCCCCAGGGGGCCCCCCAGGGGATCCCCCAGGGGCCCCCCCGGGGGGCCCCTGGGGCTGGGGCATGCAATTTGGGGAGAGGAGACAGTCCCAGGTGGTGCCACTGTAGGGGCAGAAGAAGGGGCAGTACATCATCATCATCATTAGCTGCTGCTGCTGCTGCAGCTGCAGCAGCTGCTGCTGCTGCTGCTGCTCCAGCTGCTGCTGCTGCTGCACGCCCACGTACTCGCGGCCCCAAAACCCCTGAGACCCCAAACAGGGGCAGCCCCCGGGGGCCCCCAGGGGGCCCCCCAGTGCTGCAGGGTATGTGGCATCTTGCTGCTGCTCCCCTAAGTATTGCTGCGGCAGCGCCACAGCGTACGACACAGTCTGCTGCTGCTGCTGCTGCTGCTGATAGGCCTCCTCTTCTTTTGATACCACGTAAGAAGTACTAGAAGAAGAAAATGAACAAGGGTACTGGGGGCCCCCCACGCATGCATACGGGGGGCCCCCCTCCGCGTAGGGGGCCCCCTGGAGGTCCTGCTGCTGTCCATAGGGCACTATTTGAGATGCTGCGCATGCCCAGCTTTCCTGCTGCTGCTGCTGCTGCTGCTGTTGCTGCTCCTGGTCTTGCTGCTCGTCTCCTGCCTCGGCAGTCCCCTCTCCGGCAGCAGCGTCAGCGCCAACCGCTGCTGCTGCTGCTGCTGCAGCAGCGGCAG